>NW_027222462.1:0-300000 GCF_030179895.1 Drosophila kikkawai | reverse complement strand
AAAGCTACGTGAGGGGCGCGGAAGGAACCTACCGCTTGAGCGCACTGAGAGTAGCGTGCGCCTTCAGGACCGTCTCCGACGAAGCGGCCCTGGTCATTGCGGGGCTGGTGCCGCTAGGCGACCTAGTGCAGGAAGCCCAGGAAGCCCGCCTCCATAGCGTACCGGACAATCCAACGGCAAGGCGCGAGGCCAGGGGGAGTGCCAGGAGCAGAAGCGTTGCCAGGTGGCAGGACAGGTGGGACAGATCCACCAAAGGCCGCTGGACCCACCGCCTGATTCCAGACATCAAAAGCTGGATAAGTCGGAAGCACGGAGAAGTCGACTTCTACCTGACTCAGGCTCTTAGTGGTCACGGATGCTTCAGAAGCTACCTGAAGCGATTCGGTCACGACACCGAGGATCACTGCCCAGAATGCGGGACCGGGGTGGAAGAAAATGCGCACCACGTACTCTTCGACTGCCATCGTTTCCACCATGAGCGGCAGGCGCTGGAGGAAGCCGTGGGTACGGCCATCTCAGTGGACAACCTGGTTTCCACCATGCTGGTCAGCCAGGTGACCTGGGACGCGACAGCCATGTTCGTGGCCAGCGTCTTGAAGACCTTGAGGACCATGGAGAACGAGAGGAGGACGCGAGCGGAGTAGGCGGCCTGCATATCGCGCGAAGCAATGCCTAGCGGCGGTACCGCGCGATACGGCCCTCTACACTGTTTCTGTTTGTCCTTCCCAGCAACCCTGTGTTACTTATGTAGTTATAGTCTTAAATGTTATGTTTTATGTTTTTTTCAAAAAAAAAAAAAAAAAAAAAAAAAAAAAAAAAAACACATACTCGGTGTGTGTAAGTCGCGGTGAACGGACGCCCCATCGGGGGCTCCGCAATAGACTCGCGCTGTGACAGTGCCCCTAGGGCAATAAAAGTGGTAACAGTACGTAGGACGCAGTGTGAGTGTAGCCTCCAGACTTACCTGTCGAGGCATGGCTCCTGCGGCCCGCGGAGGGCACCGAAGTGCCCCAATGTTTTGGAGAGATGGACGATGGATAGGGGTAAGAGGGGATCTTTCTTCCCTGGAACTTTCTCTTCCTTCTCTTCCGCCGCTGCACTCTCTCTTTGGGTCAAATGTGGATGCCCCCACAATTTTGTGCCGGTCACGTCAGCTGATTGCTCGATCAGCTGGAAAAAACAGTGTAGAGTAACGGTCGCACTGCAGCTGAGTGGCAGCGCTGCAGCGCCGATGCACTCTACATGCGCACATTAGCGCCTCCTACGGGGTAAAACCCATGACAGGTGTCAGAAGCTGAATGCCACAAGCTGAGCCATAATGGCCGGCAGTTTTAACCTACCTGGCAGAAGGTATAAAATGCAGCCTCGCATTGGGCTAAAATGCACAAACAGAAATGTCGAGTACTAACAGTATTACTCCAGGTGGCAGCCACAAATGTGGAAATCCACCCGCGGTTGATCCCGCGGCAAGGGCACGGATTCTGGAGGCCCTAACCCACATTTCTCCCACAACGGCGACGCCGGCGGCCCACTTGTCCGACGTCAACCCGAAAGCTACAAGTGCTGACGACGAACTAAAAGCATTCCAGAAGGGCTCCCGCACACAGCGCAGCCCGCCAGGAATTGCGGCGTTTACCACCGCTGCCCCGGCACTAGGCGGGACCGCTGAAGGGGATAACTCATGCACCCCTTTAGCGAAACGCAACAGGGACTCCCCGAGTCCGACAGGACCCGAGCATCCTACTAAGACGCTAAGAGCCCCCCAACCACAACTAGTGGAGATGGGGACGATCCTCGAAGACCTGCTTATGAAGGTCAACGAGCAGAAGGTACGGAGCATCAACCAAGGCATGAAGAATGCCTTCGCTAGGCTCAAAGAGCTCCAAGAAGCCTTGATGCGCCACCCGGAAGCTAGGACCCCATACAGCCGGATTGAGGATACAGTGGATCGCGGGTGTCAGACAGCCCAAGTCTGTACTCCGCGCTCCGATAAAGCTGCACAGACCTCTCCGAGCAGACGCGTTCAACCGGTCAAGGAAGGCCCGGGAAGCGACCCAAAACGCCCCAAGGCGCGTAGCGCACAACCTCCTAACCCCAGGAGGATGGCCGAGGGCAATGATGGAGGGGACAGGAAGTCGCCCACCGAACATCCGCGCCGTGTTCGTACAGGAGCGGGCCGGCGTGAGAGGCCTAGAAGACGAGGCAAGGATGCGCTGATCATCAGCCCTCCTCCAGAGATGTCCTACAGCGAGGTGCTCGGCCTGGTTACGCGAGCTAATGACGCCAAGATGGAAGAAGTTAGCGACAGCGTCTCCAGGGTCAGGAAGACAGCCAAAGGCTGGTCCGCGAAAGCGGAGCCGAGCTTGCTGTGCTAAGCGAGCCGTACAGAGGCGGACGCAATCACAATTGGGCCGTGGATAGATCCCGCAAGGCAGCTCTGTGGGTTTGCGGAAACACGCCCCTGCGACTGGAGAATGTCGTCGCGGACAAAGGCTTCGTGCGTGCCAAAGCTGGAGGCTGGTGGGTCTACAGCATATACCTCGCCCCCAGCCTCTCGCTAGCAGAGTTCGCTGTTATCCTTGACAGGCTCGCTGCTGATGCTAGAGGCCGTTCTCCGACTCTGCCAGCGGGCGATTTCAACGCCTGGGCGGTCGACTGGGGTAGCCCAAACACAAACGTACGTGGCAGAACCCTATTAGAAGTGCTCTCAACGCTGGATGTGGCCCTACTCAACGTAGGACAGGAACACACCTTCAGCCGGGCGGGAGCTGGTTCTGTAGTAGATCTCACCTTCGCCAGTCGGTCGAGAGCAGGGCAGTGCACGTGGATGCTCAGTAGGGTGTACACGGCAAGCGACCATGCGGCGATATTCACCTCGTTGGACGCCGGGAACACACGGCCACCACCTCCCCCCGCGCAGCAGCGCAAGTGCTTCAGGGTGGACTGGCTCGACACCCAAGCCTTCGCGTCTAGGATACAGAGAGTGGAAGCGACGGGCGACCCTGAAGCTATGGCTAACTCGGTGATGTCACAGGTGCTCACGGCCTGCGAGGAGTGCATTCCTTCCAGGACCGCCCACTCTAGGCATCGCGACTCTGTGTACTGGTGGAATCACGAGATAGCAGAGGCACGGAAGGACTGCGTAAGAGCCAGGCGGCAATACCAACGGTCGTACGGTTCCCAGTCACACCTGGTAAAGCGTGAGACATACCACCGGTGCAGAAGGGCTCTCAAGGCGGCAATAAAGGGCAGCAAGATGAAATGCTTCCTTGATCTGTGCGAGGCAGCTGACCGAGACCCGTGGGGAAATGCGTACAAGATTATTGTGAAGAAGGTCGGTAGAGCCAACAACCGCGCCCCACTGGATGCCGAAAGCCTAGAGAGGATAGTCGCGCACTTGTTCCCCAGGATGACTAACCCGGAGCTTGCAGCAGGGGCTGGCACCTACCCGTTGCATGAGCTGGAGCCCGTCTCCGAAGAAGAGATGCTGGCAGTGGCGGCAAGGATCAAGGTGGCGAAGGCGCCAGGCCCGGACTGCGTTCCCAACAGGGCGCTTAAGCTAGCGATTTGTCTCCGTCCGGATATATTCGCGGCGCTGTTTGACAAGTGCATCCGAGAAGGGCTCTTTCCCTCAAGGTGGAAAGCGCAAAGGCTGGTCCTGTTGCCTAAGCCGGGAAAGCCGCTGGACGACCCAGCATCCTTCAGACCCATATGTCTGATAGACGGGGCCGGCAAGGTGCTGGAACACCTAATCAGCACGAGACTGGAGAGGGCAATCGTAGCGGCAGGAGGCCTCTCTGACTCCCAGTACGGGTTCAGGAAGGCCATGTCGACCGTCGACGCAATCACCAAGGTGGTGGACATTGCCTCCGCGGCTATCGCCGGACAGCGCTGGAAAGGGGGCTCTAAGGAATATTGCCGTATTGTCACCCTGGACATACGCAATGCCTTCAACACGGCGAGATGGGGCCGGATAATGGATGCTTTGTCCAACTTCGGTGTTCCCACCTATCTGCTCAACCTGATGCGAAGCTATTTTCACGACAGGGTGCTGCAGATAGACTCGGACAGCGGCACTCAAGCGGTCGAGCTGTCGTGCGGGGTTCCGCAAGGGTCCGTGCTTGCGCCACTTTTGTGGAATGCAATGTACGACGGCGTTCTCCGGCTCCCACTACCAGGGAGAACGGAGATTGTGGGCTTCGCAGACGACATAGCGGTGGTCACTGTCGCGAAGGAGATCAAGAGAGCAGAGGAGACTAGCAGCCAGAGTATCGCCATCATTAACGAGTGGCTGTCGAACGCCGGATTGCAGCTAGCGCCGCAGAAAACCGAAGCCGTCCTGGTGAGCAGCAGGAAAAAGGTGGAAGTGGCAAGCGTTCGGGTCTGCGATGCAATGGTCAGATCTTCTAGAGCTATCAAATACCTAGGAGTGATGATCGACACCAGACTCTCCTTCAAGGAGCATCTGACGTACGCAAGCTCTAAGGCTGCCACGGCAGTGAGAGCGCTGTCCAGGATCATGCTGAACCACCATGGCCCAAGGCAAGCGAGCAAGCTCCTTCTAGCGAGTGCAGCTAGAGCGACCATGCTGTACGCAGCCCCTGTGTGGAGTCACGCCATGGCATCGCCTTCATACAGTCGTGGTCTGGTTGCCTCACACCGTCTGGCCGCTCTACGCATCTGCAGTGCGTTTCGGACGGTCTCGGACCAGGCGGCGCTGGCTATAGCTGGCACCCCGCCGATAGATCTGCTGGCCAAGGAGCAAGCAGAAATACACAAGAAGGTCTACGGCCGAGTCCTATCGTCCGGGGAGAAGAAGGAGGCACGAGCAGCTGCAAAGAGTGCATCTCTAACCGCTTGGCAAGCAAGATGGGATGCCTCATCAAAAGGGCGTTGGACGCACCGCCTAATACCGTGGACCAAGAGGGCGCACGGGCAGGTGAACTTCTTCCTGTCCCAGGTCCTCAGTGGCCACGGTTGCTTCAGAAGTTACCTGCATAGGTTCGGCCACGAGGAGAGTGGAGGCTGCAGTCGTTGCGGCCATGATGTCGAGGAGACAGCCGAGCACGTGCTGTTCTCGTGCGTAAAATTCGAGAACGAGCGTCGCACGGTTGAGACCCTTCTAAGGACCAGCATCACGGTAGAAAATCTTGTTCCTGAGATGCTGAGGAACGAGGAAAACTAGCAGGGAGTCTCCAGCTTTGCCGCCACGATCCTGGGCAAGCTCAGGATCGAGGAAAGGCGCAGGAACCAGGAGCAGACGTAATGGGGAGCGGCGCCCGCGCGAAGCATTGCTACATCTACTGTAACCCCATTTTCCATTATGTACATGTCCCCCCCCCCCCCTTTTTAACTCTAAATAAACGAATTTAAAAAAAAAAAAAAAAAACACTCACACACACACGCACACCCGGCATGAAGCGACCAACGCCAGAGGACGGGTGGTGCTAGAGGCGTTCGCCTCGACGGACGTTGTCCTCCTGAACCACGGAGAGCGGCACACGTTTGTCAGAGCGGGAGCTGCCTCGATCATCGACCTCACGTTTGCGAGCAGTGCAATCTCCCATAATGCCAAATGGGAGATCAGCGACGTATATACGGGGAGCGATCACGAGGCTATCCTCTGTTCGGTAGGGGAGTCCGAGAGTCCTCGCGCCGTGTTGAGACCCAACAAGGCATACCGACCGGACACGCTCTGCACACGGATATTCACGGACGCACTGGAGGGCATGTCAGCCGATGAATCAGTTGGAGCGAACGAGTTGGCGAACCAGACCGCTGCACTTATGGAATGTGCCTGCGACAGGAGCATGCGGCTGAGAGGGGCGTTTCGGAGGAACAAGAGGCCTATGTTCTGGTGGAGCGACACGATAGCCGACCTCCGGTCCACCTGCCTTCGCGCGCGGAGACGTATGACGCGGGCTCGAGGCTCGTCCAGAGTCGCCGAGTGCAGCGAGGCATATAAAACGGCACGGAAGTCTCTAAAAATTGCCATAAGGGACGCGAAGAGGGACTGCTTCCTGCGGCTCTGCGACGAAGCGGAAAACGACCCCTGGGGCGGAGCCTATAGACTGGTGGTCAAAGGGCTGAAAGCGGGTAGCACGGCCCCTTCTGATCCGGATACACTGGACGGCATTGTGCAAGCCCTATTCCCGAGGGGAGCACCGGTGACCTGGCAGAGCAGCGCTGTGAGTCATTCCAGCGACGTCTGGGCGGTTTCGGACGAAGAGGTGACCAGGATGGGACGGAGCGTACGCCCCAAAAAGGCGCCGGGGCCGGATGCAGTGCCTAACCGTGCGCTGAAGCTGGCCATCGCGTTGCACCCAACGGAGTTCGCCGGCCTATACTCAAGGTGCCTTGAGGAGGGTACCTTTCCAGAGAGGTGGAAGAGGCAAAGGCTTCTGCTGTTGGCCAAACCGGGCAAACCGCCCGGAGAGCCATCATCGTATAGGCCAATCTGTCTCACCGACACCACGGGCAAGGTGCTCGAGAAGATAATAGCCGCAAGGCTACATGCCGCCATCGAGTGGGCCGGAGGCCTCTCGCCGAGCCAGTTCGGCTTCAGAAAAGGGAAGTCAACGCTGGACGCAATCGAGGCGGTGAAGGAGACGGCGGGATCGGCGATCGCGGGAAAGAGGTGGGAAGGCGGTTCCAAGAAATACTGTCTGGTGGTCACGCTGGACATTAGGAACGCCTTCAACACAGCGGACTGGAATCGGACGCTGGAGTCTCTTGCAGCCCTCAACATTCCAGGATATCTGCTGGAGATGGTGAGAAGTTTCTTCAGTGAGAGGACTCTCGTCGTGGACACGAGCACGGGGTCCAGAGCATACGAAGTCTCAGCCGGAGTCCCGCAGGGCTCCGTGCTGGGACCCCTGCTCTGGAACACCATGTACGACGGGGTCCTGCGACTCCCGATGCCCAGCGACACCAAGATAGTTGGCTTCGCGGACGACATAGCCGTGGTTGTAGTCGCGAAGGAGCGGGCGGCTGCGGAGGAAAAAGCGAACGGTGCGATCAGAGCAATCGAGGCGTGGCTCTCGAACGCTGGCCTGGAGTTAGCTGCGCACAAGACGGAGGCAGTCCTGATTTCGAGCAGGGAAAAAATCGAAACGGCGGAGGTCCTGGTCGGAGGAACGGCCATAAAATCCCAGAGGGCCATCAAATACCTGGGTGTCCTCCTCGACACAAGGCTGTCCTTCAAAGAACACCTCCAGTACGCCCAAAAGAAGGCCAGTGGGACGGTTGGAGCACTGTCTCGGATGCTGCTGAACACCAGGGGACCTAAGCAGAGCACAAGGAGGCTGCTGACCAGCGTCATCACCTCCCAATTGCTGTATGCGGCACCAGTGTGGGCGGAGGCGGCTGAAAAAAAGTCTTATATGAAGGGTATCGAGTCGACATATAGACTCTGTGCCATCCGAGTGGCGAGCGCCTTCCGAACCATCTCGGACGACGCGGTGCTGGTACTAGCAGGGCTGGTCCCCCTGAAGGAGCTGATCCGGGAGAAGGCGGACATTCGTGCCGTGATACGCGCCCAGCAGGGAGCCGATACGGTCTCGAAGGCCGAGCTGAAAAGCGCGGCCAGAAAAAGGAGCTACGGAAGCTGGCAGGCCCGGTGGGATGCCTCGTCTAAAGGTCGCTGGACCCACAGGATGATCCCCAACATCGAGGCCTGGATGGAGCGGAAGCACGGACAGGTAGACTTTTACCTGACCCAGGTGCTGAGCCGGCATGGATGCTTCCGTAGCTACCTCAAGAGGTTTGGCCATGACGCGGAGGAAAGCTGCCCGGAATGTGGATCCGGGATAACAGAGGATGCAGCCCACGTCATCTTCGACTGCCGCCGGTTCGACGAGGAGAGGGACGAGCTGGAGGCGATAGCAGGTGCAGCCATCAGCGCGGATACGCTGGTGCCGCTGATGCTGGCGGACCCGAGGACATGGGAGGCGGCGGCAGAGTTCGCTGCCAAGCTGATGAGATCTCTCAGGGCCCTGGAGAGATCGAGGAAGGAGCAGACTGGCTGAGCGGCTTACCGATGTGCGAAGCATTGCTTTGCGGCCGTACCGCACACTCGCGGGCCCCTTGCCCTGTCTTACTCATCTTTTGTTTTTGTTACTCGTGAGCGAATTGTAATTGTTGTGTAATAAATGAATACAAAAAAAAAAAAAAAAAAAAAAAAACCCGGCATGAAGCCTTACACACATGACAGGAGGCGTACCCCAAGGCTCAGTCCTCGGGCCACTTCTGTGGAACGTCATGTATGACGACATACTGAGGCTGCCACTACCCGAAGGTTGCTCTGTAATTGGCTTTGCAGACGATATCGCGCTTGTCACGGTGGAGAAACACCTATCAGACGTCTCTACTAAATGTAGCCATGCGATAGACATTCTGATGTCGTGGCTAGCAGACAACGGTCTCTCCCTTGCCGAGCAGAAAACGGAGGCCGTACTTATCAGTAGCCGAAAGATTGTCGAGAAGGTGAACTTCCGGGTCGGCTCGACCACCATCGAGTCAAGCCCGACGGTTAAATACCTTGGGGTCCTGATCGACCACAGGCTCAACTACAAGTGTCACTTGGAGTACGCAGCGGCCAAGGCGTCCAAGGCCACTGCCGCCATCTCGAGGATGATGGCCAACACGCGCGGTCCTAGGCAGCACAGTAGACGGCTGATATCAACAGTCGTGACGTCAACCCTACTCTACGCCGCACCGATATGGTCGGAGGCCATGCTGGTTGCGAGCTACAGCCGCCAATGCAGGACGGTGTATCGACGCTGCGCGCTGCGCATCTCCAGCTGCTTCTGCACGGTCTCTGAAGAAGCTGCGCTGGTGGTAGCCGGATCGATCCCTATCGACCTGCTGGCAGCGGAACGCAGGACCGGTAACTCGGGCAGCAGAACCCAGAGGAGCACCACTGTCGCAAGGTGGCAGGCGAGGTGGGATAACGCGAGCACTGGACGCTGGACACATCGGCTCATCCCCGATCTGGATCAGTGGATACACAGACGTCACGGGCAAGTAGACTTCTACACAACGCAGCTGATCACGGGCCACGGATGCTTCAAGGCCTATCTTCACAGATTCAAGCACGAGGCCGACCCATCCTGCGACTATTGCGGCGGTGCATCCGTTGCGGATGCAGAACACGCCTTCTTCGAGTGTCCGCTTTTCCGCGCGGAAAGAGAGGCAGCAGAGGCAACAACCAACCGTCGCCTTACACCCGAGACCATAATTGGGTGTATGCTGGAGACCCCATCCAACTGGGATGCGGTTACGGACATGGCAGCAACCGTCATGAGGGAGCTAAGGCGCCGGGAGCAGACCCGACGCACTGAGGGCCTTAGATGAGCGGCAACCTGACCGCCAGCCACCCCGCGAAGTATAGCTTCGCGGCAGTCCCGCGGGAGTGGACTCCTTCTTCAAAACTTCCACTATCCAAATTTTTTCTCCCAGGTACACAGGTACGTAACCGGATCGTTCCTGGCTTCGGCTCCACTAGGCTCCGGACGCCCAAAAGTTTTTTGGCAATCCAGGCCGCCTCAGGATCCGGTGGACAGGGGGGAGGGGGAACTCCAGCCTCTCTTCCCAGCAGACGCCTTCCACTCTTGCTGCTTTCCACTTTCCACAAGCCTTTCCCCGCGTTTTCTTTTTGGCACTCAAACACAGCTGATCGCAGCTGATCCAGTGTTGTGCAACGCTACCGCGGGAGCTTGTACAGCCGCGCCTAACAGCATACTTTAGTGTTGGAAAGTGCTTGCGGTTAAGCTTTCCCGCCCTGTGCCGTTTTAAATTTTTAATTTAAATCGACATATTAAGCAATAAATTTTATTAATTGCTAACCCGGAACCGTGCAAGGTCGCGCAGCTGGCAGGCGGAAAAAGGTCTCGGATCTGACCAATTCCCGATTCCCCGCCTAGGCGGTGTCCCGAGCAAACGGGCTTCGGGGACCGAGTTGGGGCGGTATATCCCCCGTCGTAGAGCCAGGGGGAAATTCTTGGCCAGCGTGGGAGCCCTGCGCGGACTGACTAGCCGGATATGGAGGAGGAAAACCCCTGCGCGGGCAGGTCTGCACTTGCGAGCTCGCCAGGTGCACCGAGGGATGAGGAGGAGGAGGCGGCGTTCGGGAGGAGCAATAAGCTCTCCCGTACGCCACCGATGTACGAGGCCCATGAAGGTGGGCAGAGCACAGGCTCTACGCCGCCCCCTAAGAGGCTGAGGGACCCGGCTAGCCCGACTAGCTCACCGAGAACTACGCCGGCGAAGAAGAGCAAGGCTTCAGAGAAGGCAGCCTGCCTGCAGGATCTGCAGGAGATGGGCAATCTATTACAAAAGGTCTCATCCAGAATGATGGATAAGTCGACGCGGCATATTACCGTGCCGCTGAGAGAAATGATTGCCAGGGTGAAAACCCTGCACTCGAGCATCCTTGCGGCAAGCAGAGCGGTCGTGGCAGGAGTCAGCGACAGGCAGGAGAGCCGGGTCGCAAACAACCTGTGTCGGAAATGCGCCCAGATTACCAAAAGCGCGGACAAGGAGCAGCAAACGGTGACCACCTGGAAAAAGGAGGCCGCGGCCCAAACCGAGCCTTGGAGAAGGCTAAGCCAGCCAGATGCGCCGGGATTACCCGCACCGGTGCTGGCCCCGCCACCCCCTCGCCAAGCGCAGCAGAAAAGCGCAAGGGCGCCCAAGAAGCCCCGTGCGAAGCCACCAGCGGCGGTGCTTGATGCATCGGAGCAGCATAGGCCAGCTCGGAAGCCTGAGAGCCAGGCAATCCCCGTAAACGACTGGGAGGTCGTGGCAAGGAAGCCGAGAACAGCGCGTCGCACTCGCCCGGACGCTGTCATTGTCCACGCGAGCGGCAAGTCCTACAGCGAGGTGCTCGCAATGGTTACGAGGAGAGAGGACAAGCAGTTGTCGGACCTGGGACGCTGTGTGTCAAAGGTTCGCCGAACCAATAACGGTAACCTGCTCCTGGAGGTGGCGAAAGGTAGCGCCGAGAGCGCCACGACAATGAGGGAGAGCATCGAGAAGGTGCTCGGAGATACAGCGTCGGTGCGCGCAACGACAGAGGACTCAAAAGTCCTCGTCTTGGAGGTGCGCAATATCGAGCCGATCTATACGAAGCAGGAGGTCTGCGCCGCACTCGCGGGCCAGTTTAACTTCGAGGCGGAGAGGGTGAAAGTGCGGAGCATGCGCCGCAGTTTTGCTGAAACCCAAACTGCGATAATCAGCCTTCCCGTATCCCTTGCCAAAGCCGTCCTCCATAGAGGTGAAGTTCGGATTGGATGGACCATCTGCAGGATCCGGGAACGACTTGGTCCCGTGAGGTGCTTCAGATGCCTAGAACCTGGGCATATTGCGATCCACTGCAAGGGCCCTGTGGACAGGAGCGGTTGCTGCATTAACTGCGGCGAGCCGGGACACAAGGCGGCTTCGTGCAACAAGGAGCCGTCTTGCTTCATATGCTCTGCGGCCGGAAGGAAGGAGACGAGGCACAAGGCAGGCGCCAGGGGATGTCCAGCCTCGAACAGTGGGTATGCGAATCCCAAGCCTACATGCAGTTGATTCAACTCAATCTGAATCACTGCAGGGCTGCGCAGGATCTGCTGTCGCAGACGGTGCGGGAGCTGGGCTCGGAGGTGGCAGTCCTGAGCGAACCCTACAGGGTCGGTACCAGCCGCGTCTGGGCCACTGACCGCTCTGGCAAGGCGGCCTTGTGGCTCTGCGGAGCGGATGCTCCGGAGATGTGCGACACCAAAGCAGCGGAAGGCTTTGTCCGGGCGAACGTCGGCGGCACTTGGCTGTACAGCTGCTATCTGGCACCCAGTCTCTCATTGGAGGCGTTCGGCAGGATTCTGCACGAGCTGAGCAGCGATCTGCGTGGGCGGAGCAACGTCGTGGTTGGCGGCGACTTCAACGCCTGGGCCATGGAATGGGGATCCTCCCGGACCAACGCCAGAGGCCGAGCGGTGCTGGAGACCTTCGCCTCTCTGGACGTAGTCCTTCTGAACGAAGGCTCCCGGCAGACCTTCAGCAGGGCCGGGGTGGGCTCGGTAATCGACCTCACCTATGTCAGCAGTGCGCTGACCAGCCGCGCCCGATGGAAGATCAGCGAGGCCTATACCGCCAGCGACCACGAGGCTATCGAGTGCTCGATAGGCGCCGCGCATCGCACGAGTGGGTCCCTACTCCCGGATAGGAAGGCGTTCCTGCAGGACACCTTCAGGCCGCGGGATTTTGCAAATGCCCTCGAGGGCTTCACGGCTTGTGAGGACGATGGAGCCAGCGAGATGGCCAAAAAACTAGCGGCTGCGGTTGATGGCGCGTGCAACCAAAGCATGCTACTGAGGAAGCCGTTTAGGAAGCATCACTCCCCGGTGTTCTGGTGGAGCGAGGAGATCGCTGACCTTCGCCGCAAATGCCTCCGAAGCAGAAGGCTGCTGCAGCGAGCTAGAGGCACCTCGCGCCTTCCTGCGTGCAACGACCGCTACAAGGTGGCAAGGAAGGAGCTGAAGACTGCCATCAGGAACAGTAAACGCGAGTGCTTCCTCAAGCTGTGCGACGCCGCCGATGAGGATCCTTGGGGAGGAGCCTACAAAATGGTGGTGAAAAGGCTCAATGCGGGCGGCAGTGCCCCAACTGACCCGGCGACGCTGGAGAGCATAGTTGGCACGTTGTTTCCTAACGGGCGGCAGGTCGCGATCTGCCCTAGTACCGAGTTGGGCGACATCCGCTGGGTCTCGGAAGATGAGGTTCTACAGGCCGGCAGAAGCCTGAAGATTAAGAAGGCGCCGGGGCCGGACGCCATTCCGAGCAGAGCAACCAAGCTTTCTCTATCGCTGCTGTCGTCCTCCTGGAGGGGACGTTCCCCGACAGATGGAAAAGGCAGCGGCTTTTGCTGCTGCCCAAGCCAGGCAAGCCACCTGGTGAGGCATCGTCCTATAGGCCAATCTGCCTGCTGGACACGATTGGCAAGGTCTTCGAGAGAGTGATCTCAACTCGGTTGGGCGAAGCCATCGAAGCCGCGGGTGGTCTCTCCCCTGAACAATACGGATTCACGAAGGGACGGTCTACGCTGGACGCCATTGCGAGGGTCGTTAAGATCGCGGAGGATGCCATTGCAGGAACCAGATGGAAAGGTGGAACCAAATCCTATTGTCTGGTCGTCACCCTCGACATCAGGAATGCCTAAAACTCTGCAGACTGGAGCCGTACGCTAGAGTCCCTGAGGAAATTCAACATTCCGGGGTACCTACTGAATGTAGCGCTCAGCTACTTCAGCAACAGAGTTCTCACGTTGGACACGAGCATGGGTTCCAGAGAGTATAATATCTCAGCCGGAGTCCCTCAAGGCTCCGTCCTGGGACCTCTTCTCTGGAACGTCATGTATGACGGCGTACTGAGGCTTCCGATGCCTGCCTGCACCAGCCTGGTTGGCTTTGCGGACGACGTCGCTATCGTCGTGGCAGCGAAGGAGATAGCTGCCGTGGAGGCGCGGGCTGACACGGCCATCCAAGCCGTAGAGGCGTGGCTGGCTCTCGCGGGGCTAGAGTTGGCGGCTCACAAGACGGAAGCTGTCCTCATCTCGAGCCGGAAAGCAGTGGAGACGGCCAGCGTTCTTGTTGGAGGGACGAGGATCCGGTCTGGAGAGAAGGCGGAAGGAGCGGCCGGAGTAGGGGCCTCCGCGCCCGCGAAGCAATGCCTGGCGGCGGTACCGCACGGCGTGAGCTCTTATTCCCTCGCACCATTCTTCGTCTTACTGTGGAGCATTATTGTTATTATTATTATTAATTCTATTATATTAGGGAATAAATATTTATTTGACTACAACAAAAAAAAAAAAAAAAAAAAAACACATCATCAAAACAGTGTTTTCTACTCACAGTGGTTGGACGCGTTTTTCCGAGCTCCGAAAGTGAACCGTCTAGGAGCCAGTGTAAACACCTCGGAAGCAGCTGAAAAGCAGTATTAGTGCAGTGTGAGACACCTCGGGACAAGGGTACGTACCAGAACCGGCCCAGGGAGGATATCCGAATCTTGGGAATCTTGGTACTCGCGATCGCCATAGACCCCCAGGGCAAGGGGGGGGGACCGCTCTCTCGTCCAGTGAGCACCTCACTCTCACGAATTGGAACAGTTTCCACAAGCCACTCTTTTTTCCATTTTCCCTCGCGTTTTCTGCAGCACAACAAGATCAGCTGATCACAGTGTTGCGCAACGCACGCGTAGGGAGCTTTCGCACTTGAGGTAGTGTTGGAAAACGAGTGCAGCCCGCGCAAATTTAAAAATGTTAACTAGAGGCTATACCAAGTTTTGGCCTTTAATTTAATCCTAAATTTGTGCGTACAGCTGGAAGGCCCACCCATACGGCCCCAGTTAATATTCCGCAGCTGGCTCCAGTGGGGCAACGAGCAGAAGGCCAAGGAACTAGCCGCTATCCAACCCCTCCGCTGAGGCGGCGCCAGTCAAAAGGGGCTCTGGGGACCGAGAAGGAGCGGTATAACTCCCATCAGGCATCCACTGGGGGAAATCCCTGTGCACCGAGGGACCCCACTAAGGAGCAGGTGCGATGAGCCAAACGAAACCGCCTGCAGGCCGGGACGACGAGACCCAGGCATTAGCAGTAGCTAGAGCAGAGGAGGAACTGCTGCGAAACTTCCAGCGCAACAAGCAGGAGATGCAACACTCGCCTCCCGCGAGCATGCCAGAGAAGCAACCGGTGTCGGCACCGCCAAATGTGCAGGGACCCGTGTTTGTTTTCGGCGAGACTGAGGAGGAAACGGCTACTCCGAAGAGAAGCTTTGATGCTGTGAGCCCCGATGGGAACCAGTCAGGAGCGCACAAGAAGCAGAGAGTGGACACTAGCGCACCAGCACTAGCCGAAAAGCTGGGGAAGATGCTAGACGAGATGATCGCCAAACTCACGGATACCAAGACAAACAACAAAAAGGTGGCCCGCCACGTCACCCAGGGGACAATCGACTCCATGATGGCGATGAAAAAGCTGCAGGTCGACATCAGTGCAGCGCTGGCCGATGGCCACACCAAGGGCTCTACCTCGAGCGTAAGCCAGCAGACCACTCCCACGCTGACAGCCACGATCCTTAAAGCGGCCTGCACCACCGGGCCAGGAAATTCGGCATGGCAACAGGTCAGGGCCAAGCCTAAACCCAGGAATTCCCAACCGAGACCGGAGAGCAGCGAACCCAAAGGGACTCGAGCACCAAACGCTGTCATGCCCAGGAAGCAGCGCGCCGACGCTATTTTAATAAAGTGCAGCGAAGGCTCGTACGCAGATATGTTGAAGCTGGTCAAAACTGAGCCCTCCCTCCAGGGACTCAAAGATAATGTTCAAGGCTTGCGAAGAACTGCAAATGGCGGACTCCTATTGAGAATGCAGAAGCCTCAGGACCCGTCCACACAGCAGCTGCAGGCAGCACTCAGGACGGCCATATCCGATAAAGCAGAGGTGGCGGTCATGCAGGAAACTGTGCAAGTGGAGATTCGCGACCTGGACGAGATGACCAGCGGCGAAGAAGTCACTATGGCTCTGTTTGCCGGAGAGGATTCAGACATCGCAAGCAACGCTGCACCTAGGATGCGGAAGGCGTTTGGCGGCACGCAAACAGCAACCGTCAACCTCAGGCCTGATCATGCGCGGCGACTGCTCGATAAGGGCAAAATCCGAATCGGATGGGTCGTCTGTCGCATCAGACAGAAGACCGAGCTAAGGAGGTGCCTCAAATGCATGGGCTATGGGCATACCTCGACGAGATGCAGGGCCTCAGACTCAGTAGCCAAGGCCACACAAAACTCCTGCTTCAGATGCGGGGAAGAAGGCCACAAGCCAAGAGTATGGCAACAGAGTGCGGATGGTGGTGCAGCCATATGGAGCTGCGGGCAGTCCCCCGGACACCTGTCGCAGAGGGCGTCGAGACCTGGCTATGCAAGGGCTAAGGTCCAAGCAACCAAGCTGCTACCTTGCCCCGAGCTTGCATATAGATGCCTTTAGAGACATCTTGCAGGAGATCGCCCGAGACGCCCGCGGAAGATCCCCAGTACTAATCGCTGGGGACTTCAATGCGTGGTCCACCGCCTGGGGGAGCTCGAAAACGACTCAGCGGGGAACCATCCTTCTGGACGCCCTGGCCACATTAGACGTTTGTCTCCTGAACGATGGAGCTAGATGCACCTATAGCAAGGCAGGCAGAGAGTCAATCATTGACCTGACTTTCGCCAGCCCGGAGCTCTGCCGGACCAGCCACTGGAAGGTCACGGATCTGCTCACATACAGCGACCACGCAGCCATTATCACCCAGACGACGCACAGCCAACAGGGCCCGTCTCTCCGGCAATCTGCGTACAAGGTACACACCCTTAACGCAGATACACTCCTAAGCAGTATGGATGGCAACGTCATCACTGGCGACGCCAACACCTGCGCCGACATATTAGCTGCGAGAATCAAGGCTGCTTGTGATGCCGCCATGGCGAGCTCCACTAGAGGAAATGGAAGGAGACCAGTCCCCTGATGGAATCATGAGATATCCGTCGCCAGGAGCGAGTGCCTCTCTGCAAGGCGAAGATGTCAACGAAGTCGAGGGCGTCCCACGAAAGCGCTGTTCGAGATATGCTACAAGGAGAAGAAAAAAGCCCTCAAAATCGCTATTAAGACGAGTAAGAGCAGGTGCTTCCAAGAGCTGTGCGATGCAGCAGACCAGGAACCCTTCGGCTCGGCATACAAGCTGGTCATGGGCAAGCTCTACAGACCGCCGACTCCAACCTCCCAGGAACAACTTGGAGCTATAATCTCCACGCTCTTCCCGTCGCAGCCGCCCCTCGTGCTGCCAAACATAGCTGCGAGTGAAGCGATCTTCACCAGCGAGGAGGAATTACTGTGCGCGGTGGCCAGCAGCAAGGCAGCCAAAGCCCCGGGACCCGATGGCATTCCCAACGCTGCACTTCATGCCATAATGAAGTCATACCCAAGCCTATTTTCACAGGTATACAACAGGTGCATTGCGGAGCGCACTTTTCCAAGAGCATGGAAGCAGCAGAGACTAGTGCTTATCCCTAAACGAGGCAAAATGAATGACGACTCGTCCTCATATCGCCCCCTGTGCATGCTCAACACACTGGGGAATATATTTGAGCGCATAATCTGCAACAAGTTGGAGAGAGAGATCGAAGAGCGTGGAGCCCTCGAATCAGCAGCACGGTTTCAGGAAGAAGCGGAGCACGATCGACGCGATACGAGAGGTAACGCTAATGGCAGTAAACGCGATGGAAGGCGAAAGATGGCAGGGAGGCACCAAGCAATACTGCCTGGTCTGCACCCTAGATGTCAAAAACGCTTTCAACTCAGCAAATTGGAGCTTAGTCCTGCAGGCACTCCAACACGGCGGCATATCAGGGAACCTCACCCTCCTGATAGCGGACTACTTCAAAGATCGCGTCCTTCTGTACACATCCGACGACGGCAACCAGATGCACCACGTGACTGGTGGTGTACCACAGGGATCTGTTCTTGGGCCAATCCTGTGGAACGTCATGTATGACGGGATCCTGAGACTTCTACTACCAGATGGCTGCGCCGTAGTAGGGTTCGCTGACGATATAGCGCTGGTCACGGTGGAGAAGCACCTGTCCGATGTCTCTGCTAAATGCAGCCTTGCAATCGACATGATGATGTCTTGGCTGAAAGACAACGGTCTCACGCTCGCCGAACACAAAACGGAAGCAGTGCTCATAAGCAGTAGAAAGACCGTAGAGAAGGTCACCTTCCGGGTTGGCTCGACATACGTCGAGTCCAGTCCGGCGATCAAGTACCTCGGAGTCATGATCGACCATAGGCTGAATTTTAAGAGCCACCTGGAGTACGCAGCGGCCAAGGCATCTAAGGCCACGGCCGCTATCTCTAGGATGATGGCCAACACCCGTGGCCCAAAGCAGCATAGCAGACGATTAATAGCTACAGTGGTGACCTCGACCATCTTGTACGCCGCTCCGATTTGGGCGGAAGCCATGAGGACTGTCAGCTACAGCCGGCAGTGTAAATCTGCCTACAGACGCTGTGCTTTGCGCATCTCGAGCTGCTTCTGCACGGTGTCAGAAGAAGCTGCATTGGTGGTATCGGGAGCAATCCCAATAGACCTACTGGCAGAGGATCGCAGGACTGGGAATTCATATAGCAGAATCCAGAGAAGCAGCACCATGGCTCGATGGCAGGATAAATGGAACAACGCGAGCACAGGACGATGGACCTACAGGCTCATCCCCGATCTGGTTCCCTGGTTGCAGAGACGACATGGTCAGCTGGACTACTACACCACGCAGATCATCACAGGACATGGTTGCTTCAAGGCTTACCTGCACAGGTTTAAGCATGAGGGCGACCCGTACTGCGACTACTGTGGCAGCGCTTTTACTGAGGACGCGGAGCATGCATTCTTCGTATGCCCCCTTTTCTCGGCGGAACGAGCCGCGCTGGAAGCGGCAATGAACTGCCGCCTGACACCTGACAACTTAGTCTGCTGCATGATGGAGACCCCCTCTAAATGGGATGCGGTTGCTGAAATGGCAGCATCCGTGATGCGAGAGCTGAGGCGCCGGGAGCAGACCCGTCGCACTGAAGGCCGATGAGGGGCATTAGGACCGCCAGCCGCCCCCGTGAAGTATGGCTTTGCGGCAGTCCCACGGGTGCGGACTCTTCCACTCTTTCCCTTTTTTGTATATTACACTTAACTCTATATTCTTTTTTTAATAAAAACAAAAAAAAAAAACACATCACCCGGCATGAAGCCAACGGCATGAAGCCAAATAAACCCCGCGAAGGGAAGTTCAAATCGAGCACTAAGCTTTGAAGTCACGCGCGCAAGTGGCAACGCTGTCAGCGATAGTATCAGCATCTGGCAACGCCAGGATCGATCGCGACAGCGCTGCCGGCAGGAATTAGGTCACGGCCACACTGCGGAAATTAGGTCAATTTAATCCTCGCAAAATTCTTAACCGCGAAAGTCGTGTCGCTCCGCAGTGAAAAGTTCAAGTGCCAAAACCGCGTGTCCGCGTCGGGACCTAATTATCCTGCAGGACCTCGAAGGACATCCAGCCAGGGTGAGCATGGCCGCCGGCCATTAAATATGTTGGGGATCTATCCCATACCCGCCGCCAAGTTATTTTATCAATAAAATTACCTAATTAGAACACATGTGCTTAAATCAAATTGCGCGTTTTCCCTGTCTTCGTTCGCGGGCCGGCGCCCCTCGCCGGCAGTGACCAATTCCCCTCCTGCTTTCCCCGTAGCACCGGAGTAATTCCGGGTGCGGGCGAAAGCCGGACGGGAACAGGAGCCCGTGGCTGCTGGATTTCTCCGAGCCCGGACTTGCAGCGAGGCCGCCGGTCCCCTTTCCCCCTTGCCCATCAGAGAGCCATCCCGCTGCTGGATTTTTCCGGGCGAGGATCTGGGGTTGGTCGCTGGATTTTTCCGAACCGACTGTCCCGCTGCAGGATTCTTCCGAGCGTGGACGCAGGCATCGGCTGCTGGATCTCTCTGAGCCGTTGTCCTGTCCCAACGGACGCCGCGCTGCTGGATCTTTCCGAGCGTGGGCGTGGACGTGGCTGCTGGATTATTCCGAGCCCTCTGAGCAATCCTGCCGCTGGATTATTCCGGGCGAGGATTTGGGGTTGGCTGCTGGATTTTTCTCCGAGCCAGTGGTCCCGCTGCTGGATTCTTCCGAGCGTGGACACAGGCCTTGGCTGCTGGATTCCTCCGAGTCTTTGTCCTGCCCCGAAGGCGCCCCGCTGCTGGATCACTCCGAGCGTGGGCGTGGGCGTGGCCGCTGGATAATTCCGGGCCGCTCGTCCCGCCGCTGGAAAATTCCGGGCGCGGACGCGGGCTTGACCGCTGGATTATTCCGGGTCGCCCGGTTTCCCCTGGCCAAATAATCACGTGCTAATATTTTCTTCCCCATTTTCCCCGCTAGCCGCAGAAAATTATCGGCGCTTCTCCGTTCTGTGTGTCTCACAAATTATAAATTTTGTGCGGGGACTCTGGGCCGGGACTCACCCCGGCCGCCCAGACGCTTCCTTACAAGTGGATTCAGGCATTATTAGCTGAGTTGTGAACTTTTTGTTTTCAAATTTACAATTGAGTATGCAAATGTATTAGCCGTGTAAAAACTATTATAAATACAAATTCTGAAGTGGATACAGACATTATTAGCTAAGTATGCAAATGTATTAGACGTGTAAAAACTAATATAAATATAAATTCTAAAGTGGAATCAGGCATTATTTGCTGAGTAATGAACTTTTTGTTTACAAATTTACAATAGAGTGTGCAAATGGATTAGCATTGTAAGAACTAATATAAATATAAATTCTGAAGTGGATTCAGGCATTATTATCTGAGTTGTGAACTTTTTGTTTTCAAATTTACAATTGAGTATGCAAATGTATTAGCCGAGTAAAAACTATTATAAATACTAATTCTGAAGAGGATACAGACATTATTAGCTGAGTATGCAAATGTATTAGACGTGTAAAAACTAATATAAATATAAATTCTGAAGTGGATTCAGGCATTATTAGCTGAGTTGTGAACTTTTTGTTTACAAATTTACAATTGAGTATGCAAATGTATTAGACGTGTAAAAACTAATAAAAGTACAAATTCTGCCGTGGATACATGCATTATAAGCGGAGTTGTGAACTTTTTGTTTACAAATTTACAATTGAGTATGCAAATGTATTAGCATTGTAAGAACTAATTTAAATATAAATTCTAAAGTGGATATATGCATTATTATCTGAGTTGTGAACTTTTTGTTTACAAATTTACAATTGAGTATGCAAATGTATTAGACGTGTAAAAACTAATATAAATATAAATTCTGAAGTGGATTCAGGCATTATTAGCTAAGTTGTGAACTTTTTGTTTACAAATTTACAATTGAGTATGCAAATGTATTAGCCTTCTAAAAGCTAATATAAGTACAAATTCTGCCGTGGATACATGCATTATAAGCGGAGTTGTGAACTTTTTGTTTACAAATTTACAATTGAGTATGCAAATGTATTAGACGTGTAAAAACTAATATAAATATAAATTCTGAAGTGGATTCAGGCATTATTAGCTAAGTTGTGAACTTTTTGTTTACAAATTTACAATAGAGTATGCAAATGTATTAGCCTTCTAAAAACTAATAAAAGTACAAATTCTGCCGTGGATACATGCATTATAAGCGGAGTTGTGAACTTTTTGTTTACAAATTTACAATTGAGTATGCAAATGTATTAGCATTGTAAGAACTAATTTAAATATAAATTCTAAAGTGGATATATGCATTATTATCTGAGCTGTGAACTTTTTGTTTACAAATTTACAATTGAGTATGCAAATGTATTAGCCGTGTAAAAACTAATATAAATATAAATTCTGAAGTGGATTCAGGCATTATTAGCTGAGTATGCAAATGTATTAGACATGTAAAAACTAATATAAATATAAATTCTGAAGTGGATTCAGGCATTATTAGCTGAGTTGTGAACTTTTTGTTTACACATTTACAATTGAGTATGCAAATGTATAAGACGTGTAAAAACTAATATAAATAAAAATTCTGAAGTGGATTCAGGCATTATTAGCTGAGTATGCAAATGTATTAGACATGTAAAAACTAATATAAATATAAATTCTGAAGTGGATTCAGGCATTATTAGCTGAGTTGTGAACTTTTTGTTTACACATTTTCAATTGAGTATGCAAATGTATTAGCATTGTAAGAACTAATTTAAATATAAATTCTGCCGTGGATACATGCATTATTAGCTGAGATGTGAACTTTTTGTTTACAAATTTACAATTGAGTATGCAAATGTATTAGCCGTGTAAAAACTAATATAAATAAAAATTCTGAAGTGGATTCAGGCATTATTAGCTGAGTATGCAAATGTATTAGACATGTAAAAACTAATATAAATATAAATTCTGAAGTGGATTCAGGCATTATTAGCTGAGTTGTGAACTTTTTGTTTACACATTTACAATTGAGTATGCAAATGTATAAGCCGTGTAAAAACTAATATAAGTACAAATTCTGCCGTGGATACAAGCATTATTAGCTGAGTTGTGAACTTTTTGTTTACAAATTTACAATTGAGTATGCAAATGTATTAGCATTGTAAGAACGAATTTAAATATAAATTCTGCCGTGGATACATGCATTATTAGCTGAGATGTGAACTTTTTGTTTACAAATTTACAATTGAGTATGCAAATGTATAAGCCGTGTAAAAACTAATATAAGTACAAATTCTGCCGTGGATTCAAGCATTATTAGCTGAGTTGTGAACTTTTTGTTTACAAATTTACAATTGAGTATGCAAATGTATTAGCATTGTAAGAACTAATTTAAATATAAATTCTGCCGTGGATACATGCATTATTAGCTGAGATGTGAACTTTTTGTTTACAAATTTACAATTGAGTATGCAAATGTATTAGCCTTCTAAAAACTAATATAAGTACAAATTCTGCCGTGGATACATGCATTATAAGCGGAGTTGTGAACTTTTTGTTTACAAATTTACAATTGAGTATGCAAATGTATTAGACGTGTAAAAACTAATATAAATATAAATTCTGAAGTGGATTCAGGCATAATTAGCTAAGTTGTGAACTTTTTGTTTACAAATTTACAATTGAGTGTGCAAATGTATTAGCATTGTAAGAACTAATTTAAATATAAATTCTAAAGTGGATATACGCATTATTATCTGAGTTGTGAACTTTTTGTTTACAAATTTACAATTGAGTATGCAAATGTATTAGACGTGTAAAACTAATATAAATATAAATTCTGAAGTGGATTCAGGCATTATTAGCTGAGTTGTGAACTTTTTGTTTACACATTTACAATTGAGTATGCAAATGTATAAGCCGTGTAAAAACTAATATAAGTACAAATTCTGCCGTGGATACAAGCATTATTAGCTGAGTTGTGAACTTTTTGTTTACAAATTTTCAATTGAGTATGCAAATGTATTAGCATTGTAAGAACTAATTTAAATATAAATTCTGCCGTGGATACATGCATTATTAGCTGAGATGTGAACTTTTTGTTTACAAATTTACAATTGAGTATGCAAATGTATTAGCCGTGTAAAATCTAATATAAATAAAAATTCTGAAGTGGATTCAGGCATTATTAGCTGAGTATGCAAATGTATTAGACGTGTAAAATCTAATATAAATATAAATTCTGAAGTGGATTCAGGCATTATTAGCTGAGATGTGAACTTTTTGTTTACAAATTTACAATTGAGTATGCAAATGTATTAGCCGTGTAAAAACTAATATAAATACAAATTCTGAAGTGGATTCAGGCATTATTAGCTGAGTTGTGAACGTTTTGTTTTCAAATTTACAATTGAGTATGCAAATGTATTAGCCGTGTAAAAACTGTAAGGATGTGTCTTAGGCCGGGGTAAACCTCAGCGGCCCAGGATTCCTCTCCAGAAATATTTATATTTTTAGAGACGGCCAGAACATGGACGCCGACTTTTAATGAATTTTCTAGGCAAATAATAGCAGCGAAAGGGGGCTCGTTTTCGAGGGGAAAAATCTGACGTGATGAAATGGGAACCTTGGACGCGATTACCCTGGCGATGGCCAGGTGCTCCTCCGTTTCCGGCGCCCGCTCGGTTGCCCAGCAGCGGCGACTCTTTCGATCGGCAAAATCTCCGCCGCCCGGGATGACCCAGCGGCGATGGCGGGCAAAATGCAGATCGGAAGGGAAAGGAGAGGGAAAAGGGGAAAGCACGCGCCGGCGGCGATGAACTCGTAGCTCGGGAGAACCCAGCAGCCCCGATGCCCACGCCAGATTTGTGCCCGGGAAAACGCAGCGGCGACAAATCCCGCTCCCGTCCCGCTTCTCCGGCCCGGAGCTTGCCCAGCGGCCACGCGAAGTTGGTGCGGGAGAACCCAGCCACCAGCTCGGCGAGTGAGTGAGCGGGAGGGGAACACTTTGGCACGCGTCACAATAAGGGTTGACTGTTGCTACGCGGAGTTCGGTGTGAGTGAGAGGGAGAAAACGATACGATTTTGATCTTCATTTTTATTACGTAACTGTGTACATTTATTCCTAACTTTGGCTACGGTTAACAACACCTTGCCTGGCCCTACGCCACACTCCAGAAAAGCTACTCTGACATGGCTCACCCGCTGTTGTCGGTGGGCGAGGACACGTGTCCGTCAGCCGAAGGCTCCTCGGGCACTCGCGTGTCCTTTGGGACTTGGATACTGCGTCGATGGTTTTCGAGTCCTTTTGGACTTATCGCGGGACTAAGTTCGACCGATCGCGTTCGCAGCTGCCAGAGAAGTCACGATCGCGTTCGACGCTGCCAGGGAAGTGATCGCGGTCGAAAATTGCAAAGCCCTTGTCGCCTAGTCTCTGCCAAAAATGTCCGGGCAGCGCAGCTTTCGGCCGTCGGCTTTATTATTGTTTTTGTTTATGTTTTGATCGTCATGTAAATAAACAAAACGTAAACACGCACGATCGTCGGAGGGGAAATGTCGCTGCCTCTGCCGCTGTTCGCGTCGGCTTGCGTCGGCAGCGGAGAGGGGAAATGTCTTCAGCGCGGTCGCTACAGTCCGTCTTTGAAAAATGTATACGCTTGTTCGTTGCGGTCTTAATTTAAATCTAATTTGGTCCTTCTTGGGCAAAGTATCTTTGGGCTTCATGCCCGCTAAATGTACAGTTGTGTTTTTTTTTTTTTTTTTTTTTTTTTTTTTTATTTAAAGATGAACAGGAAGTATTTTTACAAAAAATTTGGATAGTGGAAGTTTTGGAGAAGGAGTCCACTCCCGCGGGACTGCCGCGAAGCTATACTTCGCGGGGTGGCTGGCGGTCAGGTTGCCGCTCATCTAAGGCCCTCAGTGCGTCGGGTCTGCTCCCGGCGCCTTAGCTCCCTCATGACGGTTGCTGCCATGTCCGTAACCGCATCCCAGTTGGATGGGGTCTCCAGCATACACCCAATTATGGTCTCGGGTGTAAGGCGACGGTTGGTTGTTGCCTCTGCTGCCTCTCTTTCCGCGCGGAAAAGCGGACACTCGAAGAAGGCGTGTTCTGCATCCGCAACGGATGCACCGCCGCAATAGTCGCAGGATGGGTCGGCCTCGTGCTTGAATCTGTGAAGATAGGCCTTGAAGCATCCGTGGCCCGTGATCAGCTGCGTTGTGTAGAAGTCTACTTGCCCGTGACGTCTGTGTATCCACTGATCCAGATCGGGGATGAGCCGATGTGTCCAGCGTCCAGTGCTCGCGTTATCCCACCTCGCCTGCCACCTTGCGACAGTGGTGCTCCTCTGGGTTCTGCTGCCCGAGTTACCGGTCCTGCGTTCCGCTGCCAGCAGGTCGATAGGGATCGATCCGGCTACCACCAGCGCAGCTTCTTCAGAGACCGTGCAGAAGCAGCTGGAAATGCGCAGCGCGCAGCGTCGATACACCGTCCTGCATTGGCGGCTGTAGCTCGCAACCAGCATGGCCTCCGACCATATCGGTGCGGCGTAGAGTAGGGTTGACGTCACGACTGTTGATATCAGCCGTCTACTGTGCTGCCTAGGACCGCGCGTGTTGGCCATCATCCTCGAGATGGCGGCAGTGGCCTTGGACGCCTTGGCCGCTGCGTACTCCAAGTGACACTTGTAGTTGAGCCTGTGGTCGATCAGGAACCCAAGGTATTTAACCGTCGGGCTTGACTCGATGGTGGTCGAGCCGACCCGGAAGTTCACCTTCTCGACAACCTTTCGGCTACTGATAAGTACGGCCTCCGTTTTCTGCTCGGCAAGGGAGAGACCGTTGTCTGCTAGCCACGACATCAGAATGTCTATCGCATGGCTACATTTAGTAGAGACGTCTGATAGGTGTTTCTCCACCGTGACAAGTGCGATATCGTCTGCAAAGCCAATTACAGAGCAACCTTCGGGTAGTGGCAGCCTCAGTATGTCGTCATACATGACGTTCCATAGAAGTGGGCTGAGGACTGAGCCTTGGGGTACGCCTCCTGTCACGTGATGTATCTGGTTTCCGGCGTCGGAGCTGTATAGCAGGACGCGGTCCTTGAAGTAATCGGCAATCAGCTGGATAATGTAGCCAGATATGCCGCCACGCTGGAGTGCTTGGAGGATTAGACTCCAATTTGCAGAGTTGAACGCGTTTTTGACGTCCAAGGTGCATACGAGGCAGTACTTCTTGGAGCCTCCTTGCCATCTTTCGCCTTTAATGGCATTTTCCGCAAGCTGTGTTACCTCGCGGATCGCATCAATAGTGCTTCGCTTCTTGCGGAAACCGTGCTGATGGGTTGATAGGGCACCGCGCTCTTCGATTTCCATCTCTAGTTTGTTGCCTATGATGCGCTCGAATATTTTGCCAATCGTATTCAGCATGCATAGGGGCCGAAATGAGGACGGGTCGTCGCACAGTAGCGCCTCTCGAACAATTAGCGTTGCAAAAATCAAAAAAGTCATGTTCACAAAAATTTTAACCATACTTATTCGACAGGAAATTTAACAAGGATTCAGAATCTGCAATACAATCAATTTTAAGATTTTTTTTGTAGAAGTTATGAGCATTTAAAGTTGAACTTTGTTTCGTTTTTTGCACCATACAAAAAAAATGTGTAAATTGGTCGACTTTCAGGTAATATTACAAAAAAACCATAAAACCAATGGTCATGGTTTTTACTTTAAATGATAGATACATTCATAAACTATTAAAGAACCTAAAAAAAACGACACTTTGGTTTGGGCTTCTACAGGTAAATCGCTACCTGCCAGGTGTCCATTTTTTTCACCTTTTTCTGCCTAAAGTAGTCTATATCTTTTGACGCCAATGCCGGCCACTGACTACACTATGACTACAAGTTCCGTGGATCTTTCCTGGATCAGAATTAACTTTCATCGGCTGCGTCGAGCTGCGTCTGCGGAAATGCAACGCAAAAAACCAAAACAACTCAGGGTAAAATATACCAAAATACCGACACAATTTCATACATTTCAAGAAATATACTAACTGTAGCGCGTTGCGGTTACACTTGGAATTAAAAAAAAATTTTTTTTTTCAGTTTTCAAATTATTTTTATTTGAGCAAATACATAAAAATAAACATAAAAAATTAAATAAAAATTTTTGTTTAAAAATTGTTTTCATTGAAAAAAAATTATTTTTTCACTTTGATACCCTTTAAAAAGGCGTATTTGTGGGCGTGGTACTTTATGCAGTACATATATATATTTTACAACAATTACCTGTCCAATGCCGTTTAAATTATTCGATTACCTTATTTGGTTCAAAAGATATGATTTTTGCAACGCTAAATGAGAAAAGGCGCTACTGTGCGTCGTTCAGCTTGCCGGGCTTCGGGATGAGCACGAGTCTCTGCTGCTTCCAAGCTCTTGGAAAGGTTTTCTCAGCAATGCATATGTTATACAGCTGCACAAATAGCTTCGGGTAAGCCTTCACTATGGCATGCAGAGCTGCATTGGGAATGCCATCTGGTCCGGGGGCCTTAGATGTTTGGCAGCTTGTCAGCGCGCTGAGGACTTCCTCTTCGCAGGTGGGGGTCGGTTCGCCCGCAGCCACGCTGGGTAGTCTTAGTGGCGGCTGTGGCGGGAACAGCGTGTCAACTATTGTTCCCAGATGCTTCTGGGAGGTTGGAGTCGGCTGCCTGGTTAGCTTACCCGTAACCATTTTGTAGGCTGAGCCAAACGGTTCTTTGTCAGCCGCATCGCAAAGCTCCTGGAAATACTTGTGCTTGCTAGTCCTGATCGCCACCTTGAGGGCCTTTTTCATTTCCCTGTACCGTGACTCGTACAGCTCCTGCGTGGTGCGTCCTCGGCTTCTTTGGCATTTCCGCCTTGCAGCGAGACATTTGCTTCTGGCTGAGGCTATTTCCTGGTTCCACCAGGGGACTGGTCGCCTTCCGCCTCCCTTGGTGGATTTCTCCATTGCCGCGTCGCAATGTACAGTTGTGTGTGTGAGTGTGTGTGTGGTGTGTGTGTGGTGTGTGTGTGTGTGGTGTGTGCGTGTATGTGCCTAATCCTAACTTATAAAATATACTAAATTCTAGGGTAAAATATCTTATTCATATACACTACTAGCGGACCCGGCGAACTTTATCTCGCCCCAACTTCGACTGATTAAAACAAATTAAATTGAGACATTCCGTTTCTACTTTGACGTACATGTCGAAACAGTACTGTTGAAACATCATCAATCGATACGCATAAAAATTCATAGAGCTGACCTTCTTATTCGTTTCTTCTCCTAGAATTTGAATTCAAACTTAGTTGTAGAATCAAAAAGAAGTGATGACTTGTAAACAAACCTGTCGTTGGATTGACCATCTTTATGTTGAAGTGATACCCATCTTCTCCACGACAGAACATTAACGGATATTGAAGAGCATCATGTGACCGATGAGTCTTATAAACTCGCTGCACTTGGCCATTATCCCGACGGTTAAAAACAATATCGCGTTATTCCACATTCTCGCCAACAATCACCACTGCGTGTTTATTGATAGTGGGAGCGTTAACTTGTCTTGCATGGCTACCAGTGGGTCTTTTGTCAGCGCTGATAATGATTTTGTGTTCGTCATAATGCATTATATCCAATGCAGTTTTGAACAATCTGACCAATTCATTATGCTCATAGAGAAGATTTTACAATTGTTCGATAATTTCACGTTAAGTTTCAGTAAAAATTGCACAGCGGTGATTTAGTTCAACTGCCGAATCACCAATGAAATAGATTTGAAGGAATTTAAGATCTTTGTTTTGTGGTGATAATACAACAGACAATGAACCAATAACAACGCACGTCTCCATTTTTTATATAGATTTATATATAGGGTTTTGTGACTTCGTCACACTCCACCCTATCTTCGGGAGGGCTGAAGAGTGACGATAACCCTTCCGCTCCGGTTCACCTGGACTCGGAAACGCTGGTTTCCCTCCTCCTCCAGGATCCGGATCGACCGTCGCCTTGGTGTCGCCAGCCGCCCTTGAATCCGGCGGAGCAAGGCGGCTGGCAATGTGCCGTTGGGCGTGGTCCACTCCGCTGGAGCCGGCACCCAGCGGGGAGGGTTGGTGGCCTCTTCGCCGGTGTCCAACGATGATTCGTCGGATGAGCTGGGCGGGCTGTCTGCCCAGGGAGCGCTTCGACGTCGTGCTCGGCGGCGCGGGGTCGGTGATGGTGGGCCATTCGTTGGCGGTTGGGCAACCGGTGGGTTGCCGAGTTTCTAGCTGAGGTCTTGTGCTCTTCGGCGTGCCTCCTCTGCGGCCAGCTCCGCAATGGTGGGTAGGCGTGGTCGAGGATCGCGGCTGGGGGTCACCGCGGCGCATCGGGCGGTGGTGTGAGGACCGGGGCATGGTCCAAGGCCAAATATTTCCTCGTAGGAGGGCGGAGGGGGTCTGGCACGGCTGGCGGTGAAGGGTGCCCAGCCTTGGAGGGACGGAGTCCCGACGTGAGAGGCGCTGGGCGGGGTCCAATGCGGGGGTGGCGACCTGGAGCCATGGGCCCTGCCGCTGTCCCGGCTGGTCTCGTCCTCGTCGGCTGAGATGGTCGATGCCGACTCGTCATCGGTGGGTCCGGTGGCGTGGGGCGGAGTCTGACTCGGGGATGACGGTCGCGAGGCGTGTAGCTGGCTGCTATCCCGGCTGACCTCGTCCTCGTCGGCCGAGATGGTTGACGGCGTGTTGTCGCCGGTGTCCCCCCAATCAATGAGGCCTTCCGGGATTTCCCCGAAGCACTCGACCAGGGCGGCTTCCACTTCGCCCATATATGGCGGGGTTCGGCGGGTGCTGGTGTGAGGCGGTGTGGTGCGCCTCCTCCGGATGTCGCGACTGTCCTCCGAGGTGGGGTTGTACAGGACGGTCGCGTCGCTGCGTCATCGCCCTCGCCGGTAGGATTGTAGCTCCGACGGGTGCCAACGCTGTCGTCCTCGTCATCGGTGACGAGGTCGTACCTCGCGCCTAGAGGGCCGAGAGAGCCTGTTGCCGGCGGCTCCGTGTGTGGTGGGCCCCTTTGGTCCAGGCCTATGGCTGCCTCGTCTGGGTCCTCGATGGTGCTGAAGAGGTCGCCCAGGGTGTCCTCTACCAGGCGGTCGAAATTGAACCAATCGTCTGACAGGGAGAAGGCTTGGTTCCAGGCGTCTTCGGCGTCGGCGGCGGGTGCGGGGTCTCCGGATGGAGCCTCGCGTCGTTGGGGCGGCGTGAGGTTGTCAGGTGGCACCTCCTCCTCGTCATTGCCGTTGGTAGGGGCAACTTCCGGAGGGAGTGCCTGCGGCCCTATGTGGCCGGTGCGCAGGGGTGCCTGGAGCGGCATGCCCCTTAAGGGTGCTGGGTGGAGTCCAGCGTCGTCGCTCTGGTGGGCCTCCTCTTCGTCATCGTCACGGGGGACGACTTCCAGAGGGGCCCGTTGAGGCCCAATGAGGCCGGCGAGCAGGGGTACCAGGGGTGGCATTCCTAGTGATGATGATGGCCGTTCGGCGTAGTCGATGTGGCCCACTCCTTCCTCGTCATCGCCACGGTGGTGGGCGACTTCCAGAGGGAGCAGTGATGGCCCGATGGAGCTGGTGTGCTGGGACGCCAATGGTGGCATCCCCTCGGTAGCGGGCCGACGGGGCCCGGCGTGGTTGCCGGTGTTCGCCTCCTCCATGTTGTCGTCGTCGATGGTGACGACCTCGACGGGTAGAACCCGTGGCCGGAAGGGGCCGACGCTATGGGCGTCGAGGCTGCCTCTGGGACGCGGCTGGCTTGGGCCGGCGCCGTGGAGCGCCTGTAGGAGCTCGTCCACTGCACAGTACATCCATGCGGTGTCCTGTGCCGCCGGGGCGGGAGTCGGCGGATGGCCTTGTCCGTCCATCGTCTGGGCGGTTAACGTCCTTGTGGCGACGGTGGTCTGGCGAAGACATGGCAGTGGTTCTGCGTAGATGCAGGTGTCAGGCGTGCTTTGCCTGCGGGGAGCGTGGCTCGTTGTGCCTCTTAGTAGGCTGGCTGAGGACTGCTGCTGTAAGGACAGAGAGATTGTATTAGTGAGTGGCCCTGGGCCCTACCTAATGGAGTGGGCTAGGGTTGGCTACGGCTACGGCTTTTTGGAAAGAGACGCATGTTCACCCCACTAGGGGGTTCGGGACGTTGGACAGGCGCGCCTGTCAACAAGTGGTCCCTGTGAAACATGGCATCCCTACATGGGTGCTCGTCGCTAGTGTTGGCGGCGCGGGATGGGTCCCTTGCGCCGTGCGGTCTTGGCTGCTGGCTGTGCGTCCAGAGTGGTGTCGTCGGCTTCTTCGATCGTGGTGTCTCCGGCGTCGGTGTCTTCCCGGTGGGTTCCGGCTTCGGTGTCTGCCTCATCCTCGTGGTGGTACGGCTTCAGCTGGTTCAGGCTGGCGGTCCGCCGGCGTCGGCTTCCTGGCATGTGCAGTTGCACGATGTTCGGCGACGGGAACTTCGCTACTCTGAAGGGTCCTTCGTACTTCGCTGCTAACTTCGCGGCAAAGCCCTCGGCTGCGTTGGATAAGGCGTGTCGGCGTACTAGGACCATGGATCCAACTGGTGGTCTCCACGCTCTCCGGCGTAGGTTGTAGTGACGGCTCTGCTCGGCGGCGGCGCGGTCAGCGTTATTTCGGACGACGTCGAAGATGTTCCGTAGTTGCTCGCCTCGCTCTGTCGGGGTAACCTCTGGGGTGCCTCGTCCGGGGGTAACTTCGTCTTACAACGTCTTCGGGAGTCGCGGTTCTCGGCCTTGTACCAAGAATGCGGGGCTGAATCCGGTAGTGTCCGAGACACTACTATTTATGGCCAAGGATATCTCCGGTTGGAGTTGATCCCACTCGTTCTGCTGGCCTCCATCTAAGTATTGGGCGATCATCGTCTTGATCGTTCGATTTGCCCTTTCCGTGGGATTCTGCCTCGGAGTGTAGGGCGCCGTGTGCTGCAGCTCCATCCCTAGCGACTGGCAGAACTTCTGGAATGAGCGGCCGGTGAACGGCGTACCGTTGTCGCAGACAACACCGAATCGGCTCAATATCCGCTCTCTGAAGGCTCGTTCCAGATGTGTGGCGGTAGCTTTGCGAAGCGGCACTAGCTCCACCCACTTGCTGAAGGCGTCCAGAAATACTAGCAGCATCGTATTGCCCTGTTTCGACCGCGGCAGCGGGCCGACGAAATCTGCGCAAAGGATGTGGAACGGCTCCTCGACCTGTCGAGTAAACATTTGACCCGCGGGTTTTTCTTGGCTCACCTTATATCGCTGACAAGTGGGACAACTGCGAACGTACCGAGCCACCTCGCGGAACAATCCAGGCCAGTAATAGCGCTGGGCCACGCGAGTGCTGGTTTTCCGGACTCCTAAATGACCGGCAGTGGGGTGATCGTGGCACTCTTCGAGTACTCGCTGGCGATAGTCTGATCCTACGCAAAGTTTCCAGGGCGTGTACTCCTCCTCCTCAGGTCGGAGTCCAAGGCGACGATATAGCTGGCCATTCGATGGTCTGTGTGAGTACGGCTCCGATTCCGTAATCACTGGCGTCAGTTTGTAGCACAAACTTCTCTGCAAAATCTGGGCAAGCTAGAATAGGGACTTCGGTCAGCAGCGTCTTCAGCTCCTGGAAGGCCTGGTCTTGTCTTTGGGTCCATTCCCACTTGTGGCCCTTCTTCAGCAGCGATGTCATGGGTGCCACAACATCGGCGAAGTTCGGCACGAAGCGGCGATACCAGGAAGCGATTCCCAGGCACCTGCGTAGCTCCTTCAGGTTCGTCGGCGGTGCGAGTCCACGGATCGCAGCGACCTTGTCCGGATCCGTGTGGATTCCGGCTTCGCTGATCATGTGACCCAAGTACACGATGCGGCGCTGGAAGAAATGACACTTCCCTCTGTTGAGGCGCAGGTTTGCGCAGCGGAGGCGTCTGAAGACTTCTCCAAGATTGGCGACATGCTCCTCCAGTGTGGAACCGATGACAATGATGTCATCCAGATATGCAAACGCATGAGGTTCCATATCCGGACCGATGACCGTGTCTAAGGCGCGTTGAAACGCGGCGGGGGCGGAGTGAAGTCCGAAAGGCATGACTCTCCAATGAAACAATCCTCTTCCGGGAACGGTAAACGCCGTGCACTCCCGGCTGTCCGGGGCCACTGGGATTTGCCAATACCCATTTTTGAGGTCCAACGTCGAAATGAATTTCGCGTTCCGGAGTCGCTCCAAGATCTGATGGATCCTAGGAAGCGGATACGCGTCTGGCACGGAGTTCTCGTTGAGTTGGCGATAGTCCACGCACATGCGGACTTCGCCATTCTTTTTGGCCGCGATTACGATGGGCGCGCTGTGCGGGCTTTTGGAAGGTTCAATGCGCCCGTCTCGGAGGAGTTCATTGATCTGCTTGTCAATGACGGCCCTCATGGCTGGATTCCTTGGAAAGTATCGCTGTTTAAGGGGTCTGTCGGTGCGCATGAAGATGCGATGCTCTGCGATGTGTGATACCCCTGAGAGGGTATCAAATTTGGCCAGTTCCTGGTCCAGGAACTCCTTCACCCAAGGCTCGGGGTAATCCGGCGTCTCGGGTTCCTCTGTCTGGAAAGAGACCTGATCCTCTGTGGGATGACTCATCGAATTGACTGTATCGCATAGGGGCGGGCTCGGCTCCGGCGTTTCCTCGACGTGATCCTGGAAGCGGACACGTTTTGTGGAGGTACGGAAGGGATTCCGTTGCGCGGCTGTGGCATCTGCCACGGGCAAAGCCTGTCTCCAACAGGGCGGCTGGTTCTCCGTCGCTGATGATGCTGTGTTACGAAACTGTGCTCGAGGTGAGGTGCTTGGCTGGTCTTCGAGTTCGGAGCATGGCTCCCTTGGCTGCCCTCGATGGGTAGAGCGTGGCTCTCCTTGGGCTGTCGTCGGTGGCTTCTCGGCGTGGGTGGAGTGTGACTCCGGTGTCGTCCTTCGCTGATCAGAGTGTGACTCTGCATGAGGTGCCCCTGGTGGCTCTTCGGATGTGGAGCGTGGCTCCGTTGATGTGCTTCGCTGATCAGAGCGTGGCTCTGAGTGGTGTACCGTTGACGGCTCTTCGGATGTGGAGCGCGGCTCCGTCGATGTACTTCGTTGATCAGAGCGTGGCTCTGAGTGATGTGCCATGGATGGCTCTTTGTGGTTGGAGTGTGGCTCCCTTCGCTGGTCAGAGCGTGGCTCTGTCGTTGGTCTCCGCTGGTCAGAGCGTGGCTCTGTTGTTGTTCTTCGCTGATCAGAGCGTGGCTCTGCTGTTGGTCTTCGCTGGTCAGAGCGTGGCTCTGTTGTTGTTCTTCGCTGATCGTTCGGTCGCAGTCGGAGGGTTTGCCCGCCGCATAGCAGGGTTGCTCCGATTCCACAGAGGAAATCCATTCCTAGGAGTATGTCGTCCAGTGCGTCCGACATCACGAGGAGAATGGTGGGCGTCCGTTCGCTCCCGAGGTAGATGTTTGCCGCCAGAGCTCTGGTCAGCTCGCGGCATGTTCCGTCGGCGAGTTTTACCTGGGTACGGATGTCCCGTGTGTTCCTTCCGTTGTCCAGCATTTGAGCCAGCCCTTCGCTAATGAAGCTATGGGTGGCTCCGGTGTCCAGGGTAGCTGTGAACCGCTGCCCCTCCATGTGGATGGTAGCGCGGATGCGTCCCTGGTACTGATGGAGAGTGTCTCCTTTTGGCTTCGGGGATACGGAGGGTTCCTCGGGTGATTCCCGGTCACACGAGGCCCTTGCGCGTTTCCCGACGGTGGCTGTCGGCAACAGTCGATCGTCCTGCATCCTCGTTGACCGCAATCCCAACAGAATAGGATCCGTGGATTCCTGCATTCGGCTTCGAAGTGTCCGGATTGTCCGCAATTCCGGCAGGCGTCGCGAACGTTGACGGCTTCCGGTCGTGGTGATTCCGCGCTCTGACTGGTGCAAGCGTTCCGGCTAAGGGAACCGTTGAGGGCGTTGCCTGAAGAGGGCGCCTGTTGTGTGCGTCGAGTGGGCATCCTGTCTCCGTCTTCTGCGCAGCTGGCTCCTGTGGCCTGGCGTTGAGTCGGAATCCGGTTCTCGAGCGCTCTTCCGCCTCGGCTGCGTGTCTCCTCGTAGTTGGTCACGAGCTGCGTTAGCTCGGTCAGCGTACGGAAATCCTGCCTCCGGGTGTACAGTTGATACTCCGGCAGCATATTTTCATAGATCCTCTCCAGTTCCTTGTCCGAGGAGAATCCGGCCCGGCGCATCTGCAAACGGATGTCGATAAGGTATTCCTTAAATGGCTCGTTGGGCTTCTGGAAGTGCATCCTAATCTCATCCTCCATCCGCTGATAGTATCGTGGTGGCAAGAAGAAGTCAAGGAACTCTCGGCGACCTCGGTCCAGCTGGCTTGCTGGAGTCCGCTCGTGCGGAACCAACTTTCGGCTTGGCCGGCCAGCAGCACCACCAGGGCTTGAGCCAGATATCTCCGCTCCTCGCTGTGCTCTATGAAACCAAGTGGATCCGTTGTTCCATCAAAGGAAAGACCCCACTTGGTCATCCGATCGATTAAGATGGCCCCTAAGCCGGCGTCGCTCGGGGAATGCGCAGGTCGCGGAGGCTCCTCCGCCTTCGGGCGTCGCCCTGTAGCGGGTGACGTACTGCGTGGTAAGAAGAGCGAAGGTGGTATCAACGATGCCGACGTGGTCGGTTCCGGCGAGATGAGAGACGGATCTAGCGGTATAGGCGACTTGACGTCGCCGGTGGGCGCGTTCCCGAACCGGCGTTCCAGTTCATCGAGTCGATCCTGGATTTCCTCGGAATTGCTAGGCTGCCGCGCAAATGCTATGAGCCGCGCGCGTTGCTCGTCCACCGTGCCGCTTCGGTCGAGTCCGAACTCGCCGAGGATGGCTTCTAATTCCATCTTTTTGCGGTAGCTTATCCACGTGACGCCCATGGTTCGCAGGAGACGTAGAGAACAAGGATTAAAAGTAACAACGGGGCTCGAGTGAGTGGAAAAACGGCAGGATATCGCGGCAGCGACTGGATTCTATATTGCTGGACACGAGTTTGCTTGGAATGGATCTCGCAGGATCCGCACTGCGTGCACGTATACCCTTGATTCGGATCTCGCAGGATCACAGAGAATCTTACTTTATTATATCTTATTGGTGTTTTATTATATTTATTCCAATCTTATTGTTTATTCGTTAGTATTTATTTATCCTTATTATTTGTATTTATTATTTTATTTTATCGATATTTTTAGTTATTCGCTTTCAATTTATTATCTTCGGTATTGTTGGAGGGGGGCGGCTCGAATGCACTCGAAATAAGAACACGGAGACTTGACGGGGCTTTACGCGACGTGCGTCGATGTTTATTAGTAAAAGGAGTAATTGGTACTAAACTATACAAAAGAAACTATAGCTAGGGAGAGCGGATTTGAAGCTCTTTGGACTGGAAGTCCAGAGGAAGAGGGAGAGAAAAGGAGAGCGTTCGGGATCACACTGCCTCCCGAAATTGAGCGCCTTTCTGGCGTGAACATTCTCCCCCCCCCTTGCGAGGATACGCAGCAAAAGTACCAGGAAGTATTAGCTCTGGAAAGCGTAGGATAACGCTGAGCGTTCGTCGGCATGTAGAAGGGTGTGGTGATCCTGTCCACACGACTGGCATCGGTCGCTACTTCGACAGGATCCTCCGGAATGGTGGTGGGCCAGGCAGTTGACGCAGTACTTCCTGTCGATGACTGTCTGGAGCCGTTTCTTCGCATCAAGCCGGAGAAAACGGTGGCACTTCCGAAGAGGATGGTTCCCTTGGCAGACTCGGCATTGGTAGGATAAAATACCTCGGGAACGTCTGCTCTTGCTGTCGTCGTACGGAACCCAGTAATTGGAATCGGCAGAAGTGGTCACTCGTGTGGAGAGCGAGGAAACTCTTTGGATGGGTGCGGGAATTTGTGGTGCGTCATCACGAGGATTCGGAACACTGGATGAAGTGTTGCTTGGATGCAACAATGTGTGATGCCGACCGTGACAAATAAGACAGCTGTGGGCGCTTGTGCAATTACGGAGTGGATGACCGCTTGCAAAGCAATTTGAGCACAACTGCTTTTTCTCAATGTAAGATGATCGATCGACTATCGTCATCTGAAGGAAACGTGGACACAAACGCACTGGATGGTTCTCTGCAGAACATAAATCGCATCTTTTGGATATGGGAACAATCCGCGTACTAAAGGATTTCAGTACTCGCGGTGCCACGATGGATTTTGTCGGTTTGGACGGACTGAGGCGTAACGTAGGATGCTGGAGAGAATCGATGGTTTCCAGAGTTCTGTGGCGCTCAGTAAGGAACGAATCAAGTTCTAGCCACGTCGGAATTTCGGTTTTATTTGGTAGGGATTGCTCCCATAAGGAGAGCGTTAGCTTTGGAAGCTTCGAGGAACACAAATAAACCAATAGACAATCCCAATTATCCGTAGGAAGGCCGGACAGAGTTAGGGATGTGAGGCAATTTTGAATTGTATTCTGCAGCTCCTTCAAGGCTGCCGAGGATTCGCGTTCAATGGATTGTATGTTTAGTAATTTCTTCAGTTGGCTGTTCACCAACGCGCGTTTATTTTCGAAACGCTCAGATAGGTTTTCCCATGCTGAGCGGAAACCGTCGTTGGTCAGTGGCGAATTCGAAACTATGGAATGAGCTTCACCACTCGTCTTGGCATTTAAATAGAACAACTTTTCTACAGGGGTCAGCGTAGGATTGTCGATATAGACCGCTGTGAAAAGGTCTCGGAAAGTCGGCCAGCGAAGATAATCGCCCGAGAACACTTCCGTTTCGCACGGAGGAAGCCGACAGCCAGACGGAATGGAATTTTGGGGCGCAGGAGGTTGGACTGGAGCTGCTTTAGCAGAGATCGTATCGATCTGTTCCATGAACTTGGCGGCACACCGTTCATAAATGGAATAGGTGTCGTCGTATTTTGCCTTAAGAGTAGGCAAGGTGTCTGCAGCGCCCTCTAAACCAACTGAAATTAGCTCTGAACAAGCTTCGTACTCTGTCTCGACCTTGTCCCATAGCGCTCGGACTTGGTCGAGATAGATTTGACAAGAGTACTTGGATGGAGTGGGTGCTGCTGGATTGCAGACTCTGGACTCGAAGTGACTCAGACGGTCACAGATCAAAGTAAATTTGTTTGAAATTGAAGGAGCCATTTTGGATTTTTTTTTTTTACAAAAATGTACTATAAATATATATTAAAATTTATGTGTCGAAGTTTGATTGGGAATTTAGGAACCAATCGGAGTCGTAATAATTATTATATATAATTAATTTTGGAAAATCGTAGTTTTCCCGTATGGAATTTAAATCGGGAATATTTGAATTAATTCAATAATTCCGGTCAGCAGCGAAAATACGGTCACACTAATGCGGATACGGAAGCGCACTTGGATTTCTAACTTAATTAGTTAGTTGGAATTTTAATATAAAATAATTTACAAATTATTTTATTTATCTGGACTTATGTGATTGACCGGTGCTGTATTTCGGAACCAATACGTGTGTGTGTGTATATTTGTGCACTTGCCGTATGCAAGTGCAAAATAGCGGAGATAAGGAGAGGCGGAAAAAATTGCCAAATATCGGAGCGTCGTATGCAGACGATTATGTATGTATGTAAATACGTATTGCAGCTCAGAATAGAGCGAGGGAGTAAAAAAACAACAATATATGTACGAATTAAATAAATTTGTAATTTTAGTAGCTGCGGACAGTTATTAAATAAATTTGTAAATATAAGTTTCGGAGTGAAGTGGACTGTATTTGTAGTATGTATGTAATGTAAATAAATGCTAGCGGGAACACAGTAAACGAGAAGGAATTAAGAATAATTCGAAATTGGAAAGTTTTACTGTGGCTTAGGCATTTATTTAAACAAACACTTTCGGAATTTTGGAACGAAGACCTTGTATAGAAATTATTTGGATATAATTTCTCGATTTGGGGAAATGTCAATGTTGACAGTGATCGTAGTCTTATGGAGTGGACTGTATATGTATGTAAATGTAAATAAATGCTAGCAGGAACACAGTTAACGAAGAGGAATTGAGAACTATTGGAATTAAATTCTCACTGTGGCTATTGCATTTATTTATTTATTTTGGCACAAATGTAGAAAATGAAATTTGGATTTGGAATTGGAACTTATTATGCTGCCGTAGTGTCGGATCAATCGGACTTAGGATTTAGACAAATCATACAGAGAGATTAAGACGAATTGAGCTTCGCAAAACCTAACTGTATGACCGGCAGCAATAATATATTTGAACTTATCTTGTGCGGTGTTAAAGCCACCGGAGCTGCTGGTGGATGAAATCCGGCTCTGATGGACCAAATGTTGGAGGGGGGCGGCTTTAAGTCTGAAATGCACTCGAAATAAGAACACGGAGACTTGACGGGGTTTTACGCGACGTGCGACGATGTTTATTAGTAAAAGGAGTAATTGGTACTAAACTATACAAAAGAAACTATAGCTAGGGAGAGCGGATTTGAAGCTCTTTGGACTGGAAGTCCAGAGGAAGAGGGAGAGAAAAGGAGAGCGTTCGGGATCACACTGCCTCCCGAAATTGAGCGCCTTTCTGGCGTGAACAGGTATTTTTATTCGTTTATTCCTTTCCAGTATTTTCGGCGATCGATTATTATTTATTCTTTTAGTATTTATCCTTCGATTAATGTTTATTCGATTTTTCAGTATATTTGTTTTCTCGGCGGTTATTTTATTTTTATTCAAATTTTATTGTTGATTTATGCCCTATATTTGTATTTATTTTATTTTATTTGATTTGTATTTATTTATTTGATTATTTTATTTATTTTATTTCGATTTATTTTAATTTTTATTGTTTTTTCGTTTATTTATTTGCATTAATTATTATTTTTTTTTTTATGAAATTTGTTATTATGTTCTCGGCGGCAGGATCTCGCAGGATTCTTCGAGGGTTCGTGGGCGTCCTTAACTTGGTTAAAGGATAGCGAAAATCTTCCCGGTGTGTAAGGGTACGACGACTAGTTTTGATGAGTGGGTCTTTCGAGGTGTAAGGTCTGCGACGATGTGTATTCAACGATGGTTTTCAGAGTGTATTAAAGACTGCGAGCGATGTGTATTCAAAGAGTGGATCTTGCCAAAGTGTCTTCAATGAGCTGATCTTCCGAAGTGTGTCCCTCCTAGCGAGGGTCCCCTGTATATATTAATGTTTAAGCTAGCCGACGCTGCTGCCGCGGGCAGAGCAGAACTGGAGATGTGTGTGGGCCACGTGTGTGTGTGCTTGCTCGAAGCGTCCCTCTGCCGGCGTTGACGCTGGCAGTGACGTTGACTACGATTTCTGGCGTAACTGTACCGCTTGTTTTGGCGACGATGCGCCGTATGCACCAATGGAAATTTACCACGCGTTTTTTTTTTCAATTCCCTTTTGCCGGCGACCGTACGTCGCGACACGTGGGACGAAAATTTCTTACACTCGCAAAAGCGAATGTGCGCTGGTCGAAAAATATGTTTATAAAATATATTTCCTGACATTAAATTTTCCATCCTCGTCGTTTAGAAAACTACATTTCCCTGTTTTTGCCTTCGCGAAAACTTTATTTTTATATATTTTTCCACTACAAAATTTTGTTTTCGGCCAATGGGGCTTTAATCCACTGAGAAAAATTATCCTAGCTGTCCTGACCGGTCCCTGTTCGGGCGCCATCTGTAAGGATGTGTCTTAGGCCGGGGTAAACCTCAGCGGCCCAGGATTCCTCTCCAGAAATATTTATATTTTTAGAGACGGCCAGAACATGGACGCCGACTTTTAATGAATTTTCTAGGCAAATAATAGCAGCGAAAGGGGGCTCGTTTTCGAGGGGAAAAATCTGACGTGATGAAATGGGAACCTTGGACGCGATTACCCTGGCGATGGCCAGGTGCTTCTCCGTTTCCGGCGCCCGCTCCGTTGCCCAGCAGCGGCGACTCTTTCGATCGGCAAAATCTCCGCCGCCCGGGATGACCCAGCGGCGATGGCGGGCAAAATGCAGATCGGAAGGGAAAGGAGAGGGAAAAGGGGAAAACACGCGCCGGCGGCGATGAACTCGTAGCTCGGGAGAACCCAGCAGCCCCGATGCCCACGCCAGATTTGTGCCCGGGAAAACCCAGCGGCGACAAATCCCACTCCCATCCCGCTTCTCCGGCCCGGAGCTTGCCCAGCGGCCACGCGAAGTTGGTGCGGGGGAACCCAGCCACCAGCTCGGCGAGTGAGTGAGCGGGAGGGGAACACTTTGGCACGCGTCACAATAAGGGTTAACTGTTGCTACGCGGAGTTCGGTGTGAGTGAGAGGGAGAAAACGATACGATTTTGATCTTCATTTTTATTACGTAACTGTGTACATTTATTCCTAACTTTGGCTACGGTTAACAACACCTTGCCTGGCCCTACGCCACACTCCAGAAAAGCTACTCTGACATGGCTCACCCGCTGTTGTCGGTGGGCGAGGACACGTGTCCGTCAGCCGAAGGCTCCTCGGGCACTCGCGTGTCCTTTGGGACTTGGATACTGCGTCGATGGTTTTCGAGTCCTTTTGGACTTATCGCGGGACTAAGTTCGACCGATCGCGTTCGCAGCTGCCAGAGAAGTCACGATCGCGTTCGACGCTGCCAGGGAAGTGATCGCGGTCGAAAATTGCAAAGCCCTTGTCGCCTAGTCTCTGCCAAAAATGTCCGGGCAGCGCAGCTTTCGGCCGTCGGCTTTGTTATTGTTTTTGTTTATGTTTTGATCGTCATGTAAATAAACACGATCAAAACGTAAACACGCACGATCGTCGGAGGGGAAATGTCGCTGCCTCTGCCGCTGTTCGCGTCGGCTTGCGTCGGCAGCGGAGAGGGGAAATGTCTTCAGCGCGGTCGCTACAGTCCGTCTTTGAAAAATGTATACGCTTGTTCGTTGCGGTCTTAATTTAAATCTAATTTGGCCCTTCTTGGGCAAAGTAACTTTGGGCTTCATGCCCGCTAAATGTACAGTTGTGTTTTTTTTTTTTTTTTTTTTTTTTTTATTAAAAAAGAATATAGAGTTAAGTGTAATATACAAAAAGGGAAAGAGTGGAAGAGTCCGCACCCGTGGGACTGCCGCAAAGCTATACTTCACGGGGGCGGCTGGCGGTCCTAATGCCGTTCATCGGCCTTCAGTGCGACGGGTCTGCTCCCGGCGCCTCAGCTCTCGCATCACGGATGCTGCCATTTCAGCAACCGCATCCCATTTGGAGGGGGTCTCCATCATGCAGCAGACTAAGTTGTCGGGTGTCAGGCGGCAGTTAATTGCCGCTTCCAGCGCGGCTCGTTCCGCCGAGAAAAGGGGGCATACGAAGAATGCATGCTCCGCGTCCTCAGTAAAAGCGCTGCCACAGTAGTCGCAGTACGGGTCGACCTCATGCTTAAACCTGTGCAGGTAAGCCTTGAAGCAACCATGTCCTGTGATGATCTGCGTGGTGTAGTAGTCCAGCTGACCATGTCGTCTCTGCAACCAGGGAACCAGATCGGGGATGAGCCTGTAGGTCCATCGTCTGTGCTCGCGTTATTCCATCTATCCTGCCATCGAGCCATGGTGCTGCTTCTCTGGATTCTGCTACCTGAATTCCCAGTCCTGCGATCCTCTGCCAGTAGGTCTATTGGGATTGCTCCCGATACCACCAATGCAGCTTCTTCTGACACCGTGCAGAAGCAGCTCGAGATGCGCAAAGCACAGCGTCTGTAGACAGACTTACACTGCCGGCTGTAGCTGACAGTCCTCATGGCTTCCGCCCAAATCGGAGCGGCGTACAAGATGGTCGAGGTCACCACTGTAGCTATTAATCGTCTGCTATGCTGCTTTGGGCCACGGGTGTTGGCCATCATCCTAGAGATAGCGGCCGTGGCCTTAGATGCCTTGGCCGCTGCGTACTCCAGGTGGCTCTTAAAATTCAGCCTATGGTCGATCATGACTCCGAGGTACTTGATCGCCGGACTGGACTCGAAGTATGTCGAGCCAACCCGGAAGGTGACCTTCTCTACGGTCTTTCTACTGCTTATGAGCACTGCTTCCGTTTTGTGTTCGGCGAGCGAGAGACCATTGTCTTTCAGCCAAGACATCATCATGTCGATTGCAAGACTGCATTTAGCAGAGACATCGGGCAGGTGCTTCTCCACCGTGACTAGCACTATATCGTCAGCGAACCCTACTACGGCGCAGCCATTTGGTAGTGGAAGTCTCAGGATCCCGTCGTACATGACGTTCCACAGGATTGGCCCAAGAACAGATCCCTGGGGTACACCACCTGTCACGTGATGCATCTGGTTGCCGTCGTCGGATGTGTACAGAAAGACGCGATCTTTGAAGTAGTCCGCTATCAGGAGGGTGAGGTTCCCTGATATGCCGCCGTGTTGGAGTGCCTGCAGGACTAAGCTCCAATTTGCTGAGTTGAAAGCGATTTTGATATCTAGGGTGCAGACCAGGCAGTATTGCTTGGTGCCTCCCTGCCATCTTTCGCCTTCGATCGCGTTTGCTGCCATTAGCGTTACCTCTCGTATCGCGTCGATCGTGCTCCGCTTCTTCCTGAAACCGTGCTGCTGATTCGATAGGGCTCCACGCTCTTCGATCTCTCTCTAACTTGTTGCAGATTATGCGCTCAAATATATTCCCCAGTGTGTTGAGCATGCACAGGGGGCGATATGAGGACGAGTCGTCATTCATTTTGCCTCGTTTAGGGATAAGCACTAGTCTCTGCTGCTTCCATGCTCTTGGAAAAGTGCGCTCCGCAATGCACCTGTTGTATACCTGTGAAAATAGGCTTGGGTATGACTTCATTATGGCATGAAGTGCAGCGTTGGGAATGCCATCGGGTCCCGGGGCTTTGGCTGCCTTGCTGCTGGCCACCGCGCACAGTAATTCCTCCTCGCTGGTGAAGATCGCTTCACTATGTTTGGCAGCACGAGGGGCGGCTGCGACGGGAAGAGCGTGGAGATTATAGCTCCAAGTTGTTCCTGGGAGGTTGGAGTCGGCGGTCTGTAGAGCTTGCCCATGACCAGCTTGTAGGCCGAGCCGAAGGGTTCCTGGTCTGCTGCATCGCACAGCTCTTGGAAGCACCTGCTCTTACTCGTCTTAATAGCGATTTTGAGGGCTTTTTTCTTCTCCTTGTAGCATGTCTCGAACAGCGCTTGCGTGGGACGCCCTCGACTTCGTTGACATCTTCGCCTTGCAGAGAGACACTCGCTCCTGGCGACGGAAATCTCATGATTCCACCAGGGGACTGGTCTCCTTCCATTTCCTCTAGTGGAGCTCGCCATGGTGGCATCACAAGCAGCCTTGATTCTCGCAGCTAATATGTCGGCGCAGGTGTTGGCGTCGCCAGTGATGACGTTGCCATCCATACTGCTTAGGAGTGTATCTGCGTTAAGGGTGTGTACCTTGTACGCAGATTGCCGGAGAGACGGGCCCTGCTGGCTGTGCATCGTCTGGGTGATAATGGCTGCGTGGTCGCTGTATGTGAGCAGATCCGTGACCTTCCAGTGGCTGGTCCGGCAGAGCTCCGGGCTGGCGAAAGTCAGGTCAATGATTGACTCTCTGCCTGCCTTGCTATAGGTGCATCTAGCTCCATCGTTCAGGAGACAAACGTCTAATGTGGCCAGGGCGTCCAGAAGGATGGTTCCCCGCTGAGTCGTTTTCGAGCTCCCCCAGGCGGTGGACCACGCATTGAAGTCCCCAGCGATTAGTACTGGGGATCTTCCGCGGGCGTCTCGGGCGATCTCCTGCAAGATGTCTCTAAAGGCATCTATATGCAAGCTCGGGGCAAGGTAGCAGCTTGGTTGCTTGGACCTTAGCCCTTGCATAGCCAGGTCTCGACGCCCTCTGCGACAGGTGTCCGGGGGACTGCCCGCAGCTCCATATGGCTGCACCACCATCCGCACTCTGTTGCCATACTCCCTCTGCCTTTGACTTGTACGGTTCACTCAGTACAGAAATGTCAATTTCCTCCTCGAAAACCGTCTGTGACAGCAGATCTTCGGCAGCTCTGCAGTGGTTTAAGTTAAGCTGTAAAAACTTAACCATTCTGCGTGTTATGGGTGGCCTTCAGGTACTCAGGGCAGATCCTGCTCAAAGTAGCGTGCGCAGCTTCACCCGCGGGTTTGCCTCCTCTGGTGCATAGGATACACCTGGGCTTGGCTTGGCACGTGTAGTGCTTGTGGCCTTCTTCCCCGCATCTGAAGCAGGAGTTTTGTGTGGCCTTGGCTACTGAGTCTGAGGCCCTGCATCTCGTCGAGGTATGCCCATAGCCCATGCATTTGAGGCACCTCCTTAGCTCGGTCTTCTGTCTGATGCGACAGACGACCCATCCGATTCGGATTTTGCCCTTATCGAGCAGTCGGCGCGCATGATCAGGCCTGAGGTTGACGGTTGCTGTTTGCGTGCCGCCAAACGCCTTCCGCATCCTAGGTGCAGCGTTGCTTGCGATGTCTGAATCCTCTCCGGCAAACAGAGCCATAGTGACTTCTTCGCCGCTGGTCATCTCGTCCAGGTCGCGAATCTCCACTTGCACAGTTTCCTGCATGACCGCCACCTCTGCTTTATCGGATATGGCCGTCCTGAGTGCTGCCTGCAGCTGCTGTGTGGACGGGTCCTGAGGCTTCTGCATTCTCAATAGGAGTCCGCCATTTGCAGTTCTTCGCAAGCCTTGAACATTATCTTTGAGTCCCTGGAGGGAGGGCTCAGTTTTGACCAGCTTCAACATATCTGCGTACGAGCCTTCGCTGCACTTTATTAAAATAGCGTCGGCGCGCTGCTTCCTGGGCATGACAGCGTTTGGTGCTCGAGTCCCTTTGGGTTCGCTGCTCTCCGGTCTCGGTTGGGAATTCCTGGGTTTAGGCTTGGCCCTGACCTGTTGCCATGCCGAATTTCCTGGCCCGGTGGTGCAGGCCGCTTTAAGGATCGTGGCTGTCAGCGTGGGAGTGGTCTGCTGGCTTACGCTCGAGGTAGAGCCCTTGGTGTGGCCATCGGCCAGCGCTGCACTGATGTCGACCTGCAGCTTTTTCATCGCCATCATGGAGTCGATTGTCCCCTGGGTGACGTGGCGGACCACCTTTTTGTTGTTTGTCTTGGTATCCGTGAACTTGGCGATCATCTCGTCTAGCATCTTCCCCAGCTTTTCGGCTAGTGCTGGTGCGCTAGTGTCCACTCTCTGCTTCTTGTGCGCTCCTGACTGGTTCCCATCGGGGCTCACAGCATCAAAGCTTCTCTTCGGAGTAGCCGTTTCCTCCTCAGTCTCGCCGAAAACAAACACGGGTCCCTGCACATTTGGCGGTGCCGACACCGGTTGCTTCTCTGGCATGCTCGCGGGAGGCGAGTGTTGAATCTTCTGCTTGTTGCGCTGGAAGTTTCGCAGCAGTTCCTCCTCTGCTCTAGCTACTGCTAATGCCTGGGTCTCGTCGTCCCGGCCTGCAGGCGGTTTCGTTTGGCTCATCGCACCTGCTCCTTAGTGGGGTCCCTCGGTGCACAGGGATTTCCCCCAGTGGATGCCTGATGGGAGTTATACCGCTCCTTCTCGGTCCCCAGAGCCCCTTTTGACTGGCGCCGCCTCAGCGGAGGGGTTGGATAGCGGCTAGTTCCTTGGCCTTCTGCTCGTTGCCCCACTGGAGCCAGCTGCGGAATATTAACTGGGGCCGTATGGGTGGGCCTCGTGAGAGTGAGGAGCTCACTGGACGAGAGAGCGGTCCCCCCCCTTGCCCTGGGGGTCTATAGCGATCGCGAGTACCAAGATTCCCAAGATTCGGATATCCTCCCTGGGCCGGTTCTGGTACGTACCCTTGTCCCGAGGTGTCTCACACTGCACTAATACTGCTTTTCAGCTGCTTCCGAGGTGTTTATACTGGCTCCTAGACGGTTCACTTTCGGAGCTCGGAAAAACGCGTCCAACCACTGTGAGTAGAAAAACACTCTCTCTCGTACAGTTGTGTGTTTTTTTTTTTTTTTTTTTTTAATTCGTTTATTTAGAGTTAAAAGTGGGGGGGGGGGAACATGTACATAATGGAAAATGGGGTTACAGTAGATGGGGCATAACGCTCGCGCGGTACGGCCGCGAAGCAATGCTTCGCGCGGGCGCCGCTCCCCATTACGTCTGCTCCTGGTTCCTGCGCCTTTCCTCGATCCTGAGCTTGCCCATGATCGTGGCGGCAAAGCTGGAGACTCCCTGCCAGTTTTCCTCGTTCCTCAGCATCTCGGGAACAAGGTTTTCTACCGTGATGCTGGTCCTTAGAAGGGTCTCAACCGTGCGACGCTCGTTCACGAATTTTACGCACGAGAACAGCACGTGCTCGGCTGTCTCCTCGACATCATGGCCGCAACGACTGCAGCCTCCACTCTCCTCGTGGCCGAACCTGTGCAGGTAACTTCTGAAGCAACCGTGGCCACTGAGGACCTGGGACAGGAAGAAGTTCACCTGCCCGTGCGCCCTCTTGGTCCACGGTATTAGGCGGTGCGTCCAACGCCCTTTTGGTGAGGCATCCCATCTTGCTTGCCAAGCGGTTAGAGATGCACTCTTTGCAGCTGCTCGTGCCTCCTTCTTCTCCCCGGCCGATAGGACTCGGCCGTGGACCTTCTTATGTATTTCTGCTTGCTCCTTGGCCAGCAGATCTATCGGCGGGGTGCCAGCTATAACCAGCGCCGCCTGGTCCGAGACCGTCCGAAACGCACTGCAGATGCGTAGAGCGGCCAGACGGTGTGAGGCAACCAGACCACGGCTGTACGAAGGAGATGCCATGGCGTGACTCCACACAGGGGCTGCGTACAGCATGGTCGCTCTAGCTGCGCTCGCTAGAAGGAGCTTGCTCGCTTGCCTTGGGCCATGGTGGTTCAGCATAATCCTGGACAGCGCTCTCACTGCCGTGGCAGCCTTAGAGCTTGCGTACGTCAGATGCTCCCTGAAGGAGAGTCTGGTGTCGATCATCACTCCTAGGTATTTGATAGCTCTAGAAGATCTGACCGTTGCATCGCAGACCCGAACGCTTGCCACCTCCACCTTTTTCCTGCTGCTCACCAGGACAGCTTCGGTTTTCTGCGGCGCTAGCTGCAATCCGGCGTTCGACAGCCACTCGTTAATGATGGCGATACTCTGGCTGCTGGTCTCCTCTGCTCTCTTGATCTCCTTTGCGACAGTGACCACCGCTATGTCGTCTGCGAAGCCCACAATCTCCGTTCTCCCTGGTAGTGGGAGCCGGAGAACGCCGTCGTACATTGCATTCCACAAAAGTGGCGCAAGCACGGACCCTTGCGGAACCCCGCACGACAGCTCGACCGCTTGAGTGCCGCTGTCCGAGTCTATCTGCAGCACCCTGTCGTGAAAATAACTTCGCATCAGGTTGAGCAGATAGGTGGGAACCCCGAAGTTGGACAGGGCATCCATTATCCGGCCCCATCTCGCCGTGTTGAAGGCATTGCGTATGTCCAGGCTGACAATAAGGCAATATTCCTTAGAGCCCCCTTTCCAGCGCTGTCCGGCGATAGCCTCGGAGGCAATGTCCACCACCTTGGTGATTGCGTCGACGGTCGACATGGCCTTCCTGAACCCGTACTGGGAGTCAGAGAGGCCTCCTGCCTCTACTATGGCCCTCTCCAGTCTCGTACTAATCAGGTATTCCAACACCTTGCCGGCCCCGTCAATCAGACATATGGGTCTGAAGGATGCTGGGTCGTCCAGCGGCTTTCCCGGCTTAGGCAACAGGACCAGCCTTTGCGCTTTCCACCTTGAGGGAAAGAGCCCTTCTCGGATGCACTTATCAAACAGCGCCGCGAATATATCCGGACGGAGACAAATCGCTAGCTTAAGCGCCCTGTTGGGAATGCAGTCCGGGCCTGGCGCCTTCGCCACCTTGATCCTTGCCGCCACTGCCAGCATCTCTTCTTCGGAGACGGGCTCCAGCTCATTCAACGGGTAGGTGCCAGCCCCTGCTGCAAGCTCCGGGTTAGTCATCCTGGGGAACAAGTGCGCGACTATCCTCTCGAGGCTTTCGGCGTCCAGTGGGGCGCGGTTGTTGGCTCTACCGACCTTCTTCACAATAATCTTGTACGCATTTCCCCACGGGTCTCGGTCAGCTGCCTCGCACAGATCAAGGAAGCATTTCTTCTTGCTGCCCTTTATTGCCGCCTTGAGAGCCCTTCTGCACCGGTGGTATGTCTCACGCTTTACCAGGTGTGACTGGGAACCGTACGACCGTTGGTATTGCCGCCTGGCTCTTACGCAGTCCTTCCGTGCCTCTGCTATCTCGTGATTCCACCAGTACACAGAGTCGCGATGCCTAGAGTGGGCGGTCCTGGAAGGAATGCACTCCTCGCAGGCCGTGAGCACCTGTGACATCACCGAGTTAGCCATTGCTTCAGGGTCGCCCGTCGCTTCCACTCTCTGCATCCTAGACGCGAAGGCTTGGGTGTCGAGCGAATCCACCCTGAAGCACTTGCGCTGCTGCGCGGGGGGAGGTGGTGGCCGTGTTGTCCCGGCGTCCAACGTGGTGAAGATCGCTGCATGGTCGCTTGCCGTGTACACCCTACTGAGCATCCACGTGCACTGCCCTGCTCTCGACCGACTGGCGAAGGTGAGATCTACTACAGAACCAGCTCCCGCCCGGCTGAAGGTGTGTTCCTGTCCTACGTTGAGTAGGGCCACATCCAGCGTTGAGAGCACTTCTAATAGGGTTCTGCCACGTGCGTTTGTGTTTGGGCTACCCCAGTCGACCGCCCAGGCGTTGAAATCGCCCGCTAGCAGAGTCGGAGAACGGCCTCTAGCATCAGCAGCGAGCCTGTCAAGGATAACAGCGAACTCTGCTAGCGAGAGGCTAGGGGCGAGGTATATGCTGTAGACCCACCAGCCTCCAGCTTTGGCACGCACGAAGCCTTTGTCCGCGAGGACATTCTCCAGCCGCAGGGGCGTGTTTCCGCAAACCCACAGAGCTGCCTTGCCGGATCTATCCACGGCCCAATTGTGATTGCGTCCGCCTCTGTACGGCTCGCTTAGCACAGCAAGCTCGGCTCCGCTTTCGCGGACCGTTTGCGACAGCAGACTTTCATGCCCTGTGCTTATGGCCTTCTCTGGAGGACGCCGCCAGTGGGCAGGAGCGGCTTCCGGCCTGGTGCCTCGTGTCCTTCCTTTTAAGCTGCTCGCACTTGAAGCAGTTCGCTGGGTTCTGGCACTCTGCTATCTTGTGCCCTTCTCTTCCACACTTAAAGCAGGCCTTGCTCCTATCTACGGGGCTCCGACACCTGCTGGCCGTGTGGCCCGTGTCCAGACACCTAAAGCACTTAAGTTGGGGCTCCAACTCCTTAATCCGGCACCTGGTCCATCCGACCATCACCTTGCCAAGGTTATTGAGGGCGCCTGCAAAACCCGCCGGAACCGTGAAGGTTGCGGACTGACTTCCTGTGGGCAAGGCTCGTAAACCTTTAACGGTCATCGAGTTCGAGGGGAGGTTTGCCTGCTTGACCAGCGCATCCTCTAACTCCTCCTTTGTTGTTAGCTCGTCGAGGTCCCATATCCGGAAGGAGACTTGGGGCGTCAACGTGCGGATCGTGGCTCCAGCTCCGAGGGCTTTGCCAATCAGATCCCTGATGCCACTGGTTTGAGCCTCCGAGTTGCGCTTGATCTCCAGCAACAGCTCGCATTTGGCTGTTTTCCTGACCCTGGAGACGCTGTCGCTAACTTCTTCCATCTTGGCGTCATTAACTCGCGTAACCAGACCGAGCACCTCGCTGTAGGACATCTCTGGAGGAGGGCTGATGATCAGCGCATCCTTGCCTCGTCTTCTAGGCCTCTCACGCCGGCCCGCTCCTGTACGAACACGGCGCGGATGTTCGGTGGGCGACTTCCTGTCCCCTCCATCATTGCCCTCGGCCATCCTCCTGGGGTTAGGAGGTTGTGCGCTACGCGCCTTGGGGCGTTTTGGGTCACTTCCCGGGCCTTCCTTGACCGGTTGAACGCGTCTGCTCGGAGAGGTCTGTGCAGCTTTATCGGAGCGCGGAGTACAGACTTGGGCTGTCTGACACCCGCGATCCACTGTATCCTCAATCCGGCTGCGTGGGGTCCTAACTTCCGGGTGGCGCATCAAGGCTTCTTGGAGCTCTTTGAGCCTGGCGAAGGCATTCTTCATGCCTTGGTTGATGCTCCGCACCTTCTGCTCGTTGACCTTCATAAGCAGGTCTTCGAGGATCGTCCCCATCTCCACTAGTTGTGGTTGGGGGGCTCTTAGCCGCTTGGTAGGATGCTCGGGTCCTGTCGGACTCGGGGAGTCCCTGTTGCGTTTCGCTAAAGGGGTGCATGATTTATCCCCTTCAGCGGTCCCGCCTAGTGCCGGGGCAGCGGTGGTAATCGCCGCAATTCCTGGCGGGCTGCGCTGTGTGCGGGAGCCCTTCTGGAATGCTCTTAGTTCGTCGTCTGCACTTGTAGCTTTCGGGTTGACGTCGGCCAAGTGGGCCGCCGGCGTCGCCGTTGTGGGAGAAATGTGGGTTAGGGCCTCCAGAATCCGTGCCCTTGCCGCGGGATCAACCGCGGGTGGATTTCCACATTTGTGGCTGCCACCTGGAGTAATACTGTTACTACTCGACATTTCTGTTTGTGCATTTTAGCCCAATGCGAGGCTGCATTTTATACCTTCTGCCAGGTAGGTTAAAACTGCCGGCCATTATGGCTCAGACGCAGACCAAGTAGCCGCCCAGTGTGGGTCAGACGCTACCTGGGTTTAGATTTCTGTCCAGCTGATACCTGCTGCCAGGCTAGTTCCACTGCCGGCCACTATGGCGCAGACGCAGATCACGCAGCCGCCCAGTATGGGCAGACGCTGCGTGGAATAAGCCGTTGGGTGTGGCGAACACTTCCACCATATCGGGACGACACGGAGCCTCCCTCGCTGGTCGAATATTTCCCTCCGACTTCGTTTGTTGGGGGTTATACCGCCCCGCCTCGGTCGCCAGAGCCCCATTGGGTGTGCCGCCAGGGCGGTGGGGATGGCAGTCGGTCTGATCCATGACCTTTTCCACCAATTGGCCGCTCGTGTGAACCTCGAATTCGATGGAACGTGGCCCAATTCCGTCTCCTTGCCAAGGACTTCGAGCAGCAGCCCTGGAATGTATGCTACGGATTTCCGCAGCGATCGTTTGCTGAAGCTTGTAGCATTCAGCTTCTGACACCTGTCATTGGTTTTACTCCGTAGGGGGCGCTAATGTGCGCATGTAGAGTGCATCGGCGCTGCAGCGCTGCCACTCCGCTGCAGTGCGCCCGTTACTCTACACTGTTCACCAGCTGATCGAGCAATCAGCTGACGTGACCGGCACAAAATTGTGGGGGCATCCACATTTGATCAAAGAGAGAGTGCAGCGGCGGAAGAGAAGGAAGAGAAAGTTCCAGGGAAGAAAGATCCCCTCTTACCCCTATGCATCGTCCATCTCTCCAAAACATTGGGGCACTTCGGTGCCCTCCGCGGGCCGCAGGAGCCGTGCCTCGACAGGTAAGTCTGGAGGCTACACTCACACTGCGTCCTACGTACTGTAACCACTTTTATTCCCCTAGGGGCACTGCCACAGCGCGAGTCTATTGCGGAGCCCCCGATGGGGCGTCCGTTCACCGCGACTTACACACACCGACCGTCCGTACAGTTGTGTGTGTGAGTGTGTGTGTGGTGTGTGTGTGGTGTGTGTGTGGTGTGTGTGTGTGTGGTGTGTGCGTGTATGTGCCTAATCCTAACTTATAGAATATACTAAATTCTAGGGTAAATTATCTTATTTATATACACTATTTATATATAGGGTTTTTTGGGTGGTATGGGTGTACCAATCCAAGGCAAAGTCAACAGGGCAACTGTTGATGAATATTCCTTGGCTCTAATGGTACACCAAGTCGACTCGTAGGTGAATATCGGTTCGATAGACACCACCTTCTCTTGGGAGAAGGTCCTCCGCGTGGTACCTCCTGGAAACGTACTGCGGTACGGCCAAGGCGAGCGGCATCTCCAGTGAATCCCTCACCTAATAATCCTCTGCCTCCCAATCCCTACCGAGACATGGGCAAGTCTTAAAACTACCTCCCCTCAAGTCAGGCGTGTAAAGCGACCCGTGCCCACTGACTATAAGGTTCGCAGCTGAGGGGTTAAACCAGCTGTGTTCGAACGGAGCCTTCCCAGGGCCGGGCAACCCTGGGTCGGAACGAGCCTTGCCGTGGCTTAGGGGCGAAGCCACGGTCGACCTTCCTTCAATGCCCAGAACCCCTCGGGCCCGCCGCGCTCGCCCTGTCGAGCAACGCGGGCGTTTATGAAAATGAATACAACTAAACAATCCGCTTCGGACCTCGTGCGGGAGGTAAAACCCCACCACAAATCGACGGAAAGCGAACTCGACGAGGAGGAGCTACTGCGCTCAGACGACGAGACGCTAGCTCCGTCCAATACAGAGGGAGGTGTAAAGACAAGCACACCTCAAACGACACAACCGAAGCACACTAAAGCGGCGGCAAGCCAAGCCAAAGCGACCGGTGAACACGGGAAGACAAAACCGTGGACACACCAACAACGAAAGGCGCAGGCAAGCAAGGCCCATTTCATCCTCGCCGAAATAGCGAGGAATGAAAAGGAGGGCAAAGCCGACCCGCGCGACGCTGCAGACAAAGCCAGATTTCTAGCAGTGATCGAGGAATACGAGCGCTACGAGAAGGAGCACCCGGAGACGTCTTTGCCTCCTCAAGCAAAGCGTAACCGCTCACAAGAGGTGAGTGAGAGCGCTCCAAAGAGGGCCAAGGACGCTAAGGGAGCACCGAGGCCGACCACGTTCGTCAAACCGGCGAAAAAGTTCAGCGAGGTGGCCAGAGACAGCCTCGCAATGGCACTTATAGATGAGCTCAACGACGATGGGCGCCTGCTGATGGAGAAATGGGAGGAGGTCGAGACCCAGTTGGCGGAGATGGTAACCGACAAATTACTGTCCGAGCCAACGGGCCAGTCACCCTCCTTTGACTCCTCAGACATGGTTAGGGGGCACCGGGTAATCAGGTGCGACGACGAGTTTTCGCGGGATTTCCTGGCGGATTGCGTTGCCAGTCTAAGCAAGGCATGGAAAGGGATTAGCATAAAGCTAGTCCCCGCCAAGGACATCCCAAGGAGACCCAGAGCTCGCATCTGGTTGCCCAAGGGGCTGTCTAGCCATGAAAGGGTGCTCAAGACTCTGCGAGCAATGAATAAGGGAGTCGACATGGAGGACTGGGCCATTCTCAGAGCTGAGAGAGAAATGAAGTCCAGCCAGCCATATCTGTTCTTAATCAACCAGCGCTGCCTAGAACAGCTGAAGGCAGCAGACAACAAGGTCCGGTACGGCATCAGGAAAGCCAAGGTGAAGGTCTTCCTAGACGAACCGGACGACATCCTGGAAGATGAAGTCGAGGACGCCAATAAGCTGCTGGACGATTTGGCGATCGACGACAGCACCCCCAACACCACCCCGATCTAATGCCGACGGTCGTGCAGATAAACCTGAAGCGCAGCTCCCACGCTTCAGCTAATCTGGGGGTCCTTCTCCGGGAGAAGGACATCGACATCGGCCTTATACAAGAGCCATGGACTAGGGACGGACAAATCTCTGGCATGGCCATAAAGGGATACACAACATTGTACACAAACTCGACAGGTAGGCCGAGGGCGGGTATAATCATTAAAAACAACCTTAATGCTCTTCTCTACCCCAATCTCAGCAACTTAGATCTAGCAGTGGCAAGATTCAAGGCGGCGGATGGGACAGCCATACTAATAGCCTCCGGTTACATGGCCCACGACGAACCTGCACCACCTGAAGCGGTTAATAGGGTGATGCAATGGGCCGAGGAGACTAAGACGACGCTCATCCTCGGGTGCGATGCCAACGCAAGGCACACACTGTGGGGAAGTAAGGAGACAAACGAAAGGGGTGAGTCTCTCTTCGATAGTATTATATGTCGTGACGTCAATATTTGTAACAAAGGAAACACGCCCACCTTCATCTTTCCAAGCACGGAAGGATTTCAGGGCTGGGAGGAAGTCCTAGACATAACCCTCCAAATGGAGCATAGTGATTACAAGGTAAGAAATTGGAGAGTCTCTACACAAGACTCGTACAAGGTACATATTCTTCGAAATCGTGATGCCGGTATATGAAACGGCGCCGAAGCGAAACCCTCGAAACACTGACTGGGACAAATACGGAAAGATTGTACAGTCAAAGGTCAAAGACAGAAGGATCAAGACCCGATCCACTCCGGAGAGAATAGATAAGGAAGTCGAGGACTTCACAAATATTCTGAACAAAGCCTACAAAGAGTCATGCAGACTAACATACTCTAAGAAGACATACCCACCATGGTGGAACAAAGAGCTATGCGAGTGTTTACGCCAGGAGGCCCCTTCTTCCCCTCTGCCCACCGAGCGTCCAAAAGCTCAAGCGCTTCCAGCTTAGCAACGCTCGCCCGCTCTCCGCTCCTCGGTATTCCCGATCGCACGCTCCCGTGTTCCCGATCGTCGCTCGCTTCTAGGGACGGCTGCGCCGCTCCAATTCCCGGTTCTCCCGCTCTCGCGCCGTTAAGCTGGGCTTCTCGGTCGACAGCGGGCCTTAGGCTAAGCTCAAGTTTTAGTTCCAATACGAATGTCAATAAATGCATGCAAAGGGCGCTCCATGCCAACGTCATTTTTCGACCCCCGAATTTCTGGACTCTTTTTTCTACGTTTTTCTACTTCGTGGGATAAACTTTTATTGATCCTTTTGCGGAGGATTTACCAGCCACCCCACTCCTAAACATGGTCCTTCGAGCCGGATAAGGATATCGTCCTGGAATCCTTTTCTCCCAGCAGCTTTGGTGGTGCCGCCGCAGAAAAGATAAGTAAAAAGTGTCCTCCCGTCTCTACGTGCCGGTCGTTAATAGTTGTTCGAAATTTAAATTTCGGTCAACCTACGTACGATTTTTTGTGTCAACTCCCGATCCGAGTTTTCCGACACAACGGCAGTTTGAAGGAAAAATCCATTTCTCCCTAATTCCATCGCCCAGTTTTTTCAATCCGTCTCCGTTTTGTGTGATCGCCATATTGCCTGCCGTTTTTTTGTTCTTTCGCTTCTCCGCTCCACTCGCCAACGGTCAAGGCATATGTACATCAACATACATACCTACATACGTGTGATAACTTATGCACATACATTTTCCGTGCAAGTCCGTCTCCGCCGAAATACAGTGAAATTGTGTGGTGAAATAAATAACTCAAATTAAATAAATAAAACAAAAGGGCTCAATTAATATACGCCGGTGTCAACATATATATTTTTGTTGTGTGCCATTTGTTTTTTTTTTCTCCACGCAAGGTTCAGAGGCCTTCACAGATTTATCTGCCAAACTCCAAAATACAGTCCACTCTTCGTGTTCCCACTGTACCATAAGGCGACACATCCAACACATACCCCCACACAAACCCTATCTGATTGCCCATATGTAAATATTTTCTGCCTCAAATATATATGTTTTGTACGTCGCTACAGTTCCCGATATCGGTGTTCCACTGTGCAAATAACCATACATATATTTTTGCAGGCGTATCCAACTCCATACATATGTCATTATATTTTTCTGCCCGCCCATACAGGAATTAAATTACAATAAAACCAACAAACGAAAATAACCGAAATAAGAAACTCAAGTGCAAGTGTTTATTTCTCCAAGATCCGCACAACCGCCGCAGCAGACGTGTTGTTGTTGTGTATTTTGTGTTCCGCCTTGTTCTCGCTCCTGAACTCTTCGCTTATACGGTGTTTTGCCGACGGCAAAACCAAACTGCGATTTACGGTTAGTTTCGGATTCCCGCGCTGACCGCCGCATCAGCCGCGCTGGTGTTGTTGTTGTTTCGGTTTTCTGTGCCTTTATCTCTCGTAAGCGCCTCGCTTGCGCACTGCTTTGCCGACGGCATAATACAGTGAGGTTTCCACGTCATCGCCAAGGGTTATTTTTTTAATTCAGCCTTTTCGGCGCCGTGGTAATTACGTTTCGATAATCAAATACTTCTTATCCATTATTTCCGACACTAAAAATTAATTATTTTTTTTCTCTTTATTACGGAATATAATTAATAAAGAAAGTTCCCAATTCATACATACAAGCTCCACGTCCGAACCACGGAATATACATATATAAATATACAATTGGCTCCTAATATCCAGAGCCCGGGTCCGACATTCAGCACTAATTCGGCCAGCAGCAGCAATCGCTGCAATCGCTTCCCATCCATCATTTGTGTTTCGTGGCCGAACTTCTCCGCTGAGGATTTGCTCCTGTTTTCTCTTCGCTTGCCGCTGACATTTTTTTGTCGCTGGTGCTGTGTCCACTGGCGTTACGCGAACCAGAGTTGAGTCGTCTTTCCTTCGCAATTCGTGTGTATTTCTTGGGCGACAAGTAACGTTGTAAGCGACCCAGATTGTGCCGAGCGCATTAATTTGACCGTCTGTGAGTCCGAGAATGCCCACAGGTGACGACAAGAAGCTCCGTGTGCTCCCGTCAATCCGTTTGGAGAGATCCCGATCCGCATCTCCGCGCCCGTCTCCGCGCTCAACTCCTCTAAGGTCGAAGGCAGCCATTGCCATCCCAAGGGCAAAAAGCGACAATTCAGTGAACCTTTGCCCCGGTCCAGCGCCAAAGGTTACGCGATCCGTGTCCAACATGGCTCAAAAGGCGATAGATATTGCCCTCAAAAAATTCATTGCCGCAACAGACCGTGTTACCCAATTCGAGGCTAACCTGCACACTCCGGCTGCCCTTGACACGGACAGATTGCCCCCTGGCATGTGCCAAATCCATCGGGACCAAATTAGGGCCCTGTGGGAAAAGGTGGAGAAAAGCTATGAAAGCTGCTCCGACCTCCTTGCCGAAGCCGACGATCCTCCGACCATTGCATCAGAGCTAGAATCGAAGTATAGTTACTGCTATTCTGTGTTTTCGAAGTGTGTGTTTCAGCTGCAGGGCGTAATTGACAGGGCCGCCTTCCAACCCACACAGGCTTCCGCCAGTAGTCAACCACCCCCTACTACGGGTTGTCGTCTGCCACCAGTGGACACAGAAGTCTTCACTGGGGACTATATTCGGTGGCCAACGTTCCGAGACCTTTTTACGGCGATCTATATCCAGAATTCGCGTCTCACACCGGTGGAAAAGCTGTTCCACCTGTTGTCAAAGACAAGTGGCGATGCACATGCCATTGTGTCGAAGGCCCCTCTTACAAACGAAGGCTTCATCTCCGCATGGCAGAGCCTCACCGAACGGTTCGAAAATCGGCGGTTGCTCGTCAACAGCCAGTTGAAGATCCTACTCAACCTTCCAGCAGTCCCCCAAGAGTCAGGAGCCGCTCTGAAAGAGCTGCAAGGCACTATCCAGAGTTGCCTAACAGCCTTATCTATGTCCTCCATCCAAGTCGAAGCCTGGGATTGTCTCCTGGTATACATGGTTTCCACAAAACTTCCCAAAACCACACTGTCCATGTGGGAGCAATCCGTCCACAACAAGGCCGAAATTCCGACCTGGAATGAGCTGAACTCGTTTTTGACCGCGCGTCATCGTACTCTAGAGGCGATCGATGATATCAGGCCTAGCAGTTCTGGGCAGTTTCCCCCCCGATCGACCCCTGCAAGCGCCCCTGCGCGCCGGCTCAACTCGTATGAGGCCCGAGAGACTCCAGCCCCAAGAGGGTGCGATCTTTGCTCCAGGGAAAACCACCCTATCCGTATATGTCCGCGTTTCCTAGACATGAATGTCAATGAGCGGACAGACTTCATCCGAAGAAAGCAACTCTGCTTGAATTGTTTTTCGCGAGGGCACCAGCAACGGGACTGTACTAGTGCCCATTCCTGCTTTACGTGCCACAGCCGGCATCATACTCTGCTGCACCGCGACAACCCTGCGGCTACCGTTTCAAGACCCTCCGCTCCATCTAGTCCACGACCCGCACCCATTGTGAGAAGCGCTGCAGCAAGTCTGCTTTGCGTCAGGATCAAAGGCTGTCCTGCTCGGTACGGCGATTATTGACATCTGCCATCTTGGCCGCACCTTCCAAGCGCGAGCCCTGATCGATTCAGGTTCTGAAGCGACCTTTATTACTGAGAGGCTTCTCAATATCGTAAAACTTCCATCCCAGCCAACGCAGACCCAAGTTTCCGGTCTCAACGATACAGTTGCCGCTCAAGCCACAAAGCTCTGCAAATTTTCAATTCGCGCTCCCTCCAGACCCGGGCTGCAGTTACAAACGACAGCTTATGTTCTTCCTCAACTCGCTGGAAAACTTCCCTCATATCCAGTTCCGAGAGATTTCCTAAAGCAGCTTCCTGATCTCCCCTTAGCGGATCCAGCGTTCTTCGAGAGTTCTGATATCGACGTCCTAATTGGAGCTGACATACTTCCGTCTGTGCTTCTGGGCGGCTCCAAAAATAACATCTTCGGCTCTCTCCTGGCCCAAGAGACGATCTTCGGGTGGGTTCTCACAGGCCCAGTGTCTACAACCGCTACAGGCGGCGTGTCTGTCTTCTCGACACGAATTTCCGTTTCGTCAAAAAGTTCACCGGAAAAATTCCTTGCCGCTCGCAGTGCTGCTGGGCTGGAGAGCAGACGTACCCGAGGTACGCAGTCCTACCGTTGCCGAGTCTGCAGCGGATTCCACCCGCTCCGGAAATGCCAACAGTTCCTGAAACTCTGCGCTGAGAAGAGGCTCCGTGCGGTTCTCGACCACCGCTATTGTTCTAACTGTTTGGCCCACGAACATTCCGAGGGAACCTGCCGCAGCGGTGACCGATGCAAGACGTGCAATCAGCACCACCACACTCTCCTGCATCCGCATGACCGTCCAGAGCATCCACTCCGCTCGCAGCGTCGGTCACCCCCATACTTCTAGTTCGCACATTATTGACCATTACTCATCTCCATGTCATCCCTTTTCATCCAGGTCACTTACGAGGGCTTCACTTCCACACACCGCGATCGCTCTGGAAGGCAGACGTACTCGAGGTTCTTAGTCCTACCATTGCCGAGTCTGCCAACGTTCGTCCGCTACGGACAGTTCGACGTCTTCTAGCGCACAGTGATGCGTCCTGGTCACGGCATTCGACGCCTCCACCTTGTTCAGCAAGCTCCTTGCGACAAGCTCCCGCCTCTCCATGGCAGTCAGCCGCCTCTCGTTGGCACTCATCCGTCCTTCATCGCTACTCGTCGTTCCAGGATCAACGATCTACGCAGCGCTCTGACGCCCCTCCATACCATCGTACTGTACGGGTTTATTGCAACCCGAGTGATTGCAAGGGGGGGGAGAATGTTTACGCCAGGAGGCCCCTGCTTCCCCTCTGCCCACCGAGCGTCCAAAAGCTCAAGCGCTTCCAGCTTAGCAACGCTCGCCCGCTCTCCGCTCCTCGGTATTCCCGATCGCACGCTCCCGTGTTCCCGATCGTCGCTCGCTTCTAGGGACGGCTGCGCCGCTCCAATTCCCGGTTCTCCCGCTCTCGCGCCGTTAAGCTGGGCTTCTCGGTCGACAGCGGGCCTTAGGCTAAGCTCAAGTTTTAGTTCCAATACGAATGTCAATAAATGCATGCAAAGGGCGCTCCATGCCAACGTCATTTTTCGACCCCCGAATTTCTGGACTCTTTTTTCTACGTTTTTCTACTTCGTGGGATAAACTTTTATTGATCCTTTTGCGGAGGATTTACCAGCCACCCCACTCCTAAACAGCGAGCTCAGAAAGAAAGTTCGAAAAGCCTTCAACACAAGTTACGGAACCAAAGACTGGCAGCCGTACAAAGCAATACACAAAGAATACAAAAAGGCAGTCTACGTAGCCAAGAAGGAATCTTGGAGCAGCTACTGTAAATCGCTGGAAGGAGTCAAAGACACGGCGAGGCTAAGTAAAATCCTATCGAGAGGACACACAAGCCCCACGCTCATAAACAAACCTGACGGGACAGGAAGTACGTCGGCTGAAGAGTCACTGGAAATCCTGCTGAATACGCATTTCCCAGGAAACCAAAAAGAAGAACCTAGAATAATGGAAAGCAGGGGGCAGACCAGCAGCTACAAGTAGAAGAGATCATCACCATGGAAAGAATCCATTGGGCGATAGATTCCTTCGACAAATACAAAAGCCCGGGCCCAGACGGAATAATACCGGCAATGCTACAAACAACAAAAGCAAGCACGGGAAAATGGCTGCAAGCAATCTTCCAGGCATGCATCAAAACAGCACACATACCACTTCCATGGAAGGAAGCGAGGGTAGTCTTCATACCAAAACCAGGAAGAAGGGGACACATCCAAGCCAAGGATTATAGGCCGATAAGCCTTACCTCCTTCCTAATGAAAACACTGGAACGGATCATTGATATCCACATCAGAGAAAGAACGGAGAAAAACCTTTCCAATGCGCAACATGCGTACAGGAAAGGCCGATCCACGGAAACAGCATTACACGAGGTAGTGCGATACATAGAAAAGGCTCTACTTTTCAAAAACTACGCCATGGCCACCTTTCTGGACATAGAAGGAGCCTTCAATAACGTCAATGCGGATTCCATCCTGAGTTCCCTCAACGGTATAGGAGTAGAGGGAGGCATCAGGGCATGGATTGGCGCAATGCTGACGAGCAGGAGGATAACAGCCGAACTGAGTGGCACTCATTACACAAGATATGGGAAGAGGGGCACACCTCAGGGGGGAGTCCTGTCCCCACTGCTCTGGCTGATAAACATGGACGACGTACTAAGAGCACTAAATAGCGAAGGAGTAAAAGTGGTAGCATACGCAGACGACGTAGTCCTACTCACTTCAGGACCATTCCCCGACGTCATCAGCGAACTAATGACAAGGGCACTTACTAAACTCAATGCATGGGCAAAAGCCTGCGGATTGGGCATAAATCCAAGTAAAACGGAACTAATGCTCTTCACTAGAAGAACTAAGATCCCTAGCTTCACAAAGCCAAAGATAGATGGCATAGAACTAGAGATATCACAGCAGGCAAAGTATCTGGGAGTGATACTGGATGCGAAACTGTCATGGAAACAAAACATCAACGAGAGAGTCAAGAAAGCAAGCACAGCATTCTATTCCTGCAGGAAGATGTTCGGAAAGAACTGGGGCATCCACCCCAGGATAATAATATGGCTTTACACAGCGGTGGTAAGACCCATACTCACATACGGAGCACTAGTATGGTGGCCAGCATTAACTAGGGCATACAACGTACAGAAACTAACAAGGATACAGAGATCGGCATGCGCAGGAGCCACAGGAGCACTGAGATCATGCCCCGCGGCGGCGCTGAACGCCATCCTGAACATAATACCGATAGAGCATTTCATCAGGAACACTGCAGCACAAGGTGCGGTACGACTAAAGGCTAGCCAAAGCTGGAAAGACTACCACACCGGGCACTGCAGGATTCTGAACGAGATAAACTATCGGACGACAGTAGACACAGACTACAAGACAACCGAACTGCGATTCGGTAAGACATACACCACTATATACCCTACAAGGGAAGATTGGAAGAGAGGGTGAGTAACCGAACCGGACGAAGTATCACTCTACACCGACGGCTCAAAGATGAGCGACAGAGTAGGGGCCGGAATCTACGCCGAGAGCTGGAAGGTGGAGGAATACTTCCACCTCCCAGAGTCAGCGACGGTTTTCTAGGCGGAGGTTCTCGCGATACTGAAAGCTGCCGAACTTTCGCTAAACCGAGGCCTCCGGAATACCAAGGTGAGGATATACTCAGACAGCCAGGCGGCGATCAAATCCCTCGCACAAGCACGGACGAATTCAAAACTAGTGGCCAAATGTAAAGGGGCACTAAACAGACTAGCAGAAGACAACAGGGTACAAATAGCCTGGGTACCCGGACACAATGACATAGACGGAAACGAGAAAGCAGACGAGCTGGCCAGAAAAGGGTCAGAAGAACACTCAGCAGACATACAGATCTCAGACATACAGATCTCCCTGAACTCAGTCCAGACGGAAATTCATGACTATTTCAAAAAACTAGCCAGCAAGGAATGGTCGACGAAGGCAGAGCACAGAAGATCGAAACTATGCTGGCCAGAATTCAATAGGAGGAGAACCGCAGAACTGATCTCCAAGAGCAAAAAGGACATCAGGAGGATAGCGGCAACCATCACCGGCCATTGGCCTATAGGCATGCAAGCCTGTAAGATGGGTCTACCTTACAACCCACAATGCAGAAGCTGCAAGGAACCAAGCGAGCAGGAGACACCAGAGCATCTGCTGTGCCACTGCCCGGCACTCAACAAACAAAGAGCCCGACACTTCGGAGCACACCAACTCGAGTCACTAGGGGAAATTGGAAGGCAGCCAGTAGCGGCCATCCTAGCTTACCTGAATGACACGGGCTGGTACTAAGTAGGGCGCAGACAACAGCAAAACGAGGGTGTGGATCAAAACGGAGCTCAGCTCTAATTGGAGGCGGCCAGGGCTGCCTCACCACTTATACCTACCTACCCATATAGGGTTTTGTGACTTCGTCACAAAACTATTATAAATACACATTCTAAAGTGGATACAGACATTATTAGCTGAGCTATGAACTTTTTGTTTACAATTTACAATTGAGTATGCAAATGTATAAGCCGTGTAAAAACTAATATAAGTACAAATTCTGCCGTGGATACATGCATTATTAGCTGAGTTGTGAACTTTTTGTTTACAAATTTACAATAAAGTATGCAAATGTATTAGCCTTCTAAAAACTAATAAAAGTACAAATTCTGCCGTGGATACATGCATTATAAGCGGAGTTGTGAACTTTTTGTTTACAAATTTACAATTGAGTATGCAAATGTATTAGCCTTCTAAAAACTAATATAAGTACAAATACTGCCGTGGATACATGCATTTTAGCGGAGTTGTGAACTTTTTGTTTACAAATTTACAATTGAGTATGCAAATGTATTAGACGTGTAAAACTAATATAAATATAAATTCTGAAGTGGATTCAGGCATTATTAGCTGAGTTGTGAACTTTTTGTTTACACATTTACAATTGAGTATGCAAATGTATTAGCCTTCTAAAAACTAATATAAGTACAAATTCTGCCGTGGATACATGCATTATTAGCGGAGTTGTGAACTTTTTGTTTACAAATTTACAATTGAGTATGCAAATGTATTAGCCGTGTAAAAACTATTATAAATACAAATTCTGAAGTGGATACAGACATTATTAGCTGAGTATGCAAATGTATTAGACGTGTAAAAACTAATATAAATATAAATTCTGAAGTGGGGTCAGGCGTTATTAGCTGAGTTGTGAACTTTTTGTTTACAAATTTACAATTGAGTATGCAAATGTATTAGCCTTTTAAAAACTAATATAAGTACAAATTCTGCCGTGGATACAAGCATTATTAGCTGAGTTGTGAACTTTTTGTCTACAAATTTACAATTGAGTATGCAAATGTATTAGCATTGTAAGAACTAATTTAAATATAAATTCTGCCGTGGATACATGCATTATTAGCTGAGATGTGAACTTTTTGTTTACAAATTTACAATTGACTATGCAAATGTATTAGCCGTGTAAAAACTAATATAAATAAAAATTCTGAAGTGGATTCAGGCATTATTAGCTGAGTATGCAAATGTATTAGACGTGTAAAAACTAATATAAATATAAATTCTGAAGTGGATTCAGGCATTATTAGCTGAGTTGTGAACTTTTTGTTTACAAATTTACAATTGAGTATGCAAATGTATTAGCCTTCTAAAAACTAATATAAGTACAAATTCTGACGTGGGTACATGCATTATTAGCGGAGTTGTGAACTTTTTGTTAACAAATTTACAATTGAGTATGCAAATGTATTAGCATTGTAAGAACTAATTTAAATATAAATTCTGCCGTGGATACGTGCATTATTAGCTGAGATGTGAACTTTTTGTTTACAAATTTACAATTGAGTATGCAAATGTATTAGCCGTGTAAAAACTATTATAAATACACATTCTAAAGTGGATACAGACATTATTAGCTGAGTTATGAACTTTTTGTTTACAATTTACAATTGAGTATGCAAATGTATAAGCCGTGTAAAAACTAATATAAGTACAAATTCTGCCGTGGATACATGCATTATTAGCTGAGTTGTGAACTTTTTGTTTACAAATTTACAATAAAGTATGCAAATGTATTAGCCTTCTAAAAACTAATAAAAGTACAAATTCTGCCGTGGTTACATGCATTATAAGCGGAGTTGTGAACTTTTTGTTTACAAATTTACAATTGAGTATGCAAATGTATTAGCATTGTAAGAACTAATTTAAATACAAATTCTGAAGTGGATACAGACATTATTAGCTGAGTATGCAAATGTATTAGACGTGTAAAAACTAATATAAATATAAATTCTGAAGTGGGGTCAGGCGTTATTAGCTGAGTTGTGAACTTTTTGTTTACAAATTTACAATTGAGTATGCAAATGTATTAGCCTTTTAAAAACTAATATAAGTACAAATTCTGCCGTGGATACAAGCATTATTAGCTGAGTTGTGAACTTTTTGTCTACAAATTTACAATTGAGTATGCAAATGTATTAGCCGTGTAAAAACTATTATAAATACAAATTCTGAAGTGGATACAGACATTATTAGCTGAGTATGCAAATGTATTAGACGTGTAAAAACTAATATAAATATAAATTCTGAAGTGGGGTCAGGCGTTATTAGCTGAGTTGTGAACTTTTTGTTTACAAATTTACAATTGAGTATGCAAATGTATTAGCCTTTTAAAAACTAATATAAGTACAAATTCTGCCGTGGATACAAGCATTATTAGCTGAGTTGTGAACTTTTTGTCTACAAATTTACAATTGAGTATGCAAATGTATTAGCATTGTAAGAACTAATTTAAATATATATTCTGCCGTGGATACATGCATTATTAGCTGAGATGTGAACTTTTTGTTTACAAATTTACAATTGACTATGCAAATGTATTAGCCGTGTAAAAACTAATATAAATAAAAATTCTGAAGTGGATTCAGGCATTATTAGCTGAGTATGCAAATGTATTAGACGTGTAAAAACTAATATAAATATAAATTCTGAAGTGGATTCAGGCATTATTAGCTGAGTTGTGAACTTTTTGTTTACAAATTTACAATTGAGTATGCAAATGTATTAGCCTTCTAAAAACTAATATAAGTACAAATTCTGACGTGGGTACATGCATTATTAGCGGAGTTGTGAACTTTTTGTTAACAAATTTACAATTGAGTATGCAAATGTATTAGCATTGTAAGAACTAATTTAAATATAAATTCTGCCGTGGATACGTGCATTATTAGCTGAGATGTGAACTTTTTGTTTACAAATTTACAATTGAGTATGCAAATGTATTAGCCGTGTAAAAACTATTATAAATACACATTCTAAAGTGGATACAGACATTATTAGCTGAGTTATGAACTTTTTGTTTACAATTTACAATTGAGTATGCAAATGTATAAGCCGTGTAAAAACTAATATAAGTACAAATTCTGCCGTGGATACATGCATTATTAGCTGAGTTGTGAACTTTTTGTTTACAAATTTACAATAAAGTATGCAAATGTATTAGCCTTCTAAAAACTAATAAAAGTACAAATTCTGCCGTGGTTACATGCATTATAAGCGGAGTTGTGAACTTTTTGTTTACAAATTTACAATTGAGTATGCAAATGTATTAGCATTGTAAGAACTAATTTAAATATAAATTCTAAAGTGGATATATGCATTATTATCTGAGTTGTGAACTTTTTGTTTACAAATTTACAATTGAGTATGCAAATGTATTAGACGTGTAAAAACTAATATAAATATAAATTCTAAAGTGGATATATGCATTATTATCTGAGCTGTGAACTTTTTGTTTACAAATTTACAATTGAGTATGCAAATGTATTAGCCGTGTAAAAACTATTATAAATACTAATTCTGAAGTGGATACAGACATTTTTAGCTGAGTATGCAAATGTATTAGACGTGTAAAAACTAATATAAATATAAATTCTGAAGTGGATTCAGGCATTATTAGCTGAGTTGTGAACTTTTTGTTTACACATTTACAATTGAGTATGCAAATGTATAAGCCGTGTAAAAACTAATATAAGTACAAATTCTGCCGTGGATACAAGCATTATTAGCTGAGTTGTGAACTTTTTGTTTACAAATTTACAATTGAGTATGCAAATGTATTAGCATTGTAAGAACTAATTTAAATCTAAATTCTGCCGTGGATACATGCATTATTAGCTGAGATGTGAACTTTTTGTTTACAAATTTACAATTGAGTATGCAAATGTATTAGACGTGTAAAAACTAATATAAATATAAATTCTGAAGTGGATTCAGGCATTATTAGCTGAGTTGTGAACATTTTGTTTACAAATTTACAATTGAGTATGCAAACGTATTAGCCTTCTAAAAACTAATATAAGTACAAATTCTGCCGTGGATACATGCATTATAAGCGGAGTTGTGAACTTTTTGTTTACAAATTTACAATTGAGTGTGCAAATGTATTAGCATTGTAAGAACTAATTTAAATATAAATTCTAAAGTGGATATACGCATTATTATCTGAGTTGTGAACTTTTTGTTTACAAATTTACAATTGAGTATGCAAATGTATTAGACGTGTAAAACTAATATAAATATAAATTCTGAAGTGGATTCAGGCATTATTAGCTGAGTTGTGAACTTTTTGTTTACACATTTACAATTGAGTATGCAAATGTATAAGCCGTGTAAAAACTAATATAAGTACAAATTCTGCCGTGGATACAAGCATTATTAGCTGAGTTGTGAACTTTTTGTTTACAAATTTTCAATTGAGTATGCAAATGTATTAGCATTGTAAGAACTAATTTAAATATAAATTCTGCCGTGGATACGTGCATTATTAGCTGAGATGTGAACTTTTTGTTTACAAATTTACAATTGACTATGCAAATGTATTAGCCGTGTAAAAACTAATATAAATAAAAATTCTGAAGTGGATTCAGGCATTATTAGCTGAGTATGCAAATGTATTAGACGTGTAAAAACTAATATAAATATAAATTCTGAAGTGGATTCAGGCATTATTAGCTGAGTTGTGAACTTTTTGTTTACAAATTTACAATTGAGTATGCAAATGTATTAGCCTTCTAAAAACTAATATAAGTACAAATTCTGCCGTGGATACATGCATTATTAGCTGAGATGTGAACTTTTTGTTTACAAATTTACAATTGAGTATGCAAATGTATTAGCCGTGTAAAATCTAATATAAATAAAAATTCTGAAGTGGATTCAGGCATTATTAGCTGAGTATGCAAATGTATTAGACGTGTAAAAACTAATATAAATATAAATTCTGAAGTGGATTCAGGCATTATTAGCTGAGATGTGAACTTTTTGTTTACAAATTTACAATTGAGTATGCAAATGTATTAGCCGTGTAAAAACTAATATAAATACAAATTCTGAAGTGGATTCAGGCATTATTAGCTGAGTTGTGAACTTTTTGTTTTCAAATTTACAATTGAGTATGCAAATGTATTAGCCGTGTAAAAACTGTAAGGATGTGTCTTAGGCCGGGGTAAACCTCAGCGGCCCAGGATTCCTCTCCAGAAATATTTATATTTTTAGAGACGGCCAGAACATGGACGCCGACTTTTAATGAATTTTCTAGGCAAATAATAGCAGCGAAAGGGGGCTCGTTTTCGAGGGGAAAAATCTGACGTGATGAAATGGGAACCTTGGACGCGATTACCCTGGCGATGGCCAGGTGCTCCTCCGTTTCCGGCGCCCGCTCGGTTGCCCAGCAGCGGCGACTCTTTCGATCGGCAAAATCTCCGCCGCCCGGGATGACCCAGCGGCGATGGCGGGCAAAATGCAGATCGGAAGGGAAAGGAGAGGGAAAAGGGGAAAGCACGCGCCGGCGGCGATGAACTCGTAGCTCGGGAGAACCCAGCAGCCCCGATGCCCACGCCAGATTTGTGCCCGGGAAAACGCAGCGGCGACAAATCCCGCTCCCGTCCCGCTTCTCCGGCCCGGAGCTTGCCCAGCGGCCACGCGAAGTTGGTGCGGGAGAACCCAGCCACCAGCTCGGCGAGTGAGTGAGCGGGAGGGGAACACTTTGGCACGCGTCACAATAAGGGTTGACTGTTGCTACGCGGAGTTCGGTGTGAGTGAGAGGGAGAAAACGATACGATTTTGATCTTCATTTTTATTACGTAACTGTGTACATTTATTCCTAACTTTGGCTACGGTTAACAACACCTTGCCTGGCCCTACGCCACACTCCAGAAAAGCTACTCTGACATGGCTCACCCGCTGTTGTCGGTGGGCGAGGACACGTGTCCGTCAGCCGAAGGCTCCTCGGGCACTCGCGTGTCCTTTGGGACTTGGATACTGCGTCGATGGTTTTCGAGTCCTTTTGGACTTATCGCGGGACTAAGTTCGACCGATCGCGTTCGCAGCTGCCAGAGAAGTCACGATCGCGTTCGACGCTGCCAGGGAAGTGATCGCGGTCGAAAATTGCAAAGCCCTTGTCGCCTAGTCTCTGCCAAAAATGTCCGGGCAGCGCAGCTTTCGGCCGTCGGCTTTGTTATTGTTTTTGTTTATGTTTTGATCGTCATGTAAACAAACACGATCAAAACGTAAACACGCACGATCGTCGGAGGGGAAATGTCGCTGCCTCTGCCGCTGTTCGCGTCGGCTTGCGTCGGCAGCGGAGAGGGGAAATGTCTTCAGCGCGGTCGTTTAGAAAACTACATTTCCCTGTTTTTGCCTTCGTGAAAAATTTATTTTTATATATTTTTCCACTACAAAATTTTGTTTTCGGCCAATGGAGCTTTAATCCACTGAGAAAAATTATCCTAGCTGTCCTGACCGGTCCCTGTTCGGGCGCCATCTGTAAGGATGTGTCTTAGGCCGGGGTAAACCTCAGCGGCCCAGGATTCCTCTCCAGAAATATTTATATTTTTAGAGACGGCCAGAACATGGACGCCGACTTTTAATGAATTTTCTAGGCAAATAATAGCAGCGAAAGGGGGCTCGTTTTCGAGGGGAAAAATCGGACGTGATGAAATGGGAACCTTGGACGCGATTACCCTGGCGATGGCCAGGTGCTCCTCCGTTTCCGGCGCCCGCTCGGCGACTCTTTCGATCGGCAAAATCTCCGCCGCCCGGGATGACCCAGCGGCGATGGCGGGCAAAATGCAGATCGGAAGGGAAAGGAGAGGGAAAAGGGGAAAACACGCGCCGGCGGCGATGAACTCGTAGCTCGGGAGAACCCAGCAGCCCCGATGCCCACGCCAGATTTGTGCCCGGGAAAACCCAGCGGCGACAAATCCCGCTCCCGTCCCGCTTCTCCGGCCCGGAGTTTGCCCAGCGGCCACGCGAAGTTGGTGCGGGGGAACCCAGCCACCAGCTCGGCGAGTGAGTGAGCGGGAGGGGAACACTTTGGCACGCGTCACAATAAGGGTTGACTGTTGCTACGCGGAGTTCGGTGTGAGTGAGAGGGAGAAAACGATACGATTTTGATCTTCATTTTTATTACGTAACTGTGTACATTTATTCCTAACTTTGGCTACGGTTAACAACACCTTGCCTGGCCCTACGCCACACTCCAGAAAAGCTACTCTGACATGGCTCACCCGCTGTTGTCGGTGGGCGAGGACACGTGTCCGTCAGCCGAAGGCTCCTCGGGCACTCGCGTGTCTTTTGGGACTTGGATACTGCGTCGTTGGTTTTCGAGTCCTTTTGGACTTATCGCGGGACTAAGTTCGACCGATCGCGTTCGCAGCTGCCAGAGAAGTCACGATCGCGTTCGACGCTGCCAGGGAAGTGATCGCGGTCGAAAATTGCAAAGCCCTTGTCGCCTAGTCTCTGCCAAAAATGTCCGGGCAGCGCAGCTTTCGGCCGTCGGCTTTATTATTGTTTTTGTTTATGTTTTGATCGTCATGTAAATAAACACGATCAAAACGTAAACACGCACGATCGTCGGAGGGGAAATGTCGCTGCCTCTGCCGCTGTTCGCGTCGGCTTGCGTCGGCAGCGGAGAGGGGAAATGTCTTCAGCGCGGTCGCTACAGTCCGTCTTTGAAAAATGTATACGCTTGTTCGTTGCGGTCTTAATTTAAATCTAATTTGGCCCTTCTTGGGCAAAGTAACTTTGGGCTTCATGCCCGCTAAATGTACAGTTGTGTTTTTTTTTTTTTTTTTTTTTTTTTTTTAAAAAAGAATATAGAGTTAAGTGTAATATACAAAAAGGGAAAGAGTGGAAGAGTCCGCACCCGTGGGACTGCCGCAAAGCTATACTTCACGGGGGCGGCTGGCGGTCCTAATGCCGCTCATCGGCCTTCAGTGCGACGGGTCTGCTCCCGGCGCCTCAGCTCTCGCATCACGGATGCTGCCATTTCAGCAACCGCATCCCATTTGGAGGGGGTCTGTGCTCGCGTTATTCCATCTATCCTGCCATTGAGCCATGGTGCTGCTTCTCTGGATTCTGCTACCTGAATTCCCAGTCCTGCGATCCTCTGCCAGTAGGTCTATTGGGATTGCTCCCGATACCACCAATGCAGCTTCTTCTGACACCGTGCAGAAGCAGCTCGAGATGCGCAAAGCACAGCGTCTGTAGACAGACTTACACTGCCGGCTGTAGCTGACAGTCCTCATGGCTTCCGCCCAAATCGGAGCGGCGTACAAGATGGTCGAGGTCACCACTGTAGCTATTAATCGTCTGCTATGCTGCTTTGGGCCACGGGTGTTGGCCATCATCCTAGAGATAGCGGCCGTGGCCTTAGATGCCTTGGCCGCTGCGTACTCCAGGTGGCTCTTAAAATTCAGCCTATGGTCGATCATGACTCCGAGGTACTTGATCGCCGGACTGGACTCGAAGTATGTCGAGCCAACCCGGAAGGTGACCTTCTCTACGGTCTTTCTACTGCTTATGAGCACTGCTTCCGTTTTGTGTTCGGCGAGCGAGAGACCATTGTCTTTCAGCCAAGACATCATCATGTCGATTGCAAGACTGCATTTAGCAGAGACATCGGGCAGGTGCTTCTCCACCGTGACTAGCGCTATATCGTCAGCGAACCCTACTACGGCGCAGCCATTTGGTAGTGGAAGTCTCAGGATCCCGTCGTACATGACGTTCCACAGGATTGGCCCAAGAACAGATCCCTGGGGTACACCACCTGTCACGTGATGCATCTGGTTGCCGTCGTCGGATGTGTACAGAAAGACGCGATCTTTGAAGTAGTCCGCTATCAGGAGGGTGAGGTTCCCTGATATGCCGCCGTGTTGGAGTGCCTGCAGGACTAAGCTCCAATTTGCTGAGTTGAAAGCGTTTTTGATATCTAGGGTGCAGACCAGGCAGTATTGCTTGGTGCCTCCCTGCCATCTTTCGCCTTCGATCGCGTTTGCTGCCATTAGCGTTACCTCTCGTATCGCGTCGATCGTGCTCCGCTTCTTCCTGAAACCGTGCTGCTGATTCGATAGGGCTCCACGCTCTTCGATATCTCTCTCTAACTTGTTGCAGATTATGCGCTCAAAGATATTCCCCAGTGTGTTGAGCATGCACAGGGGGCGATATGAGGACGAGTCGTCATTCATTTTGCCTCGTTTAGGGATAAGCACTAGTCTCTGCTGCTTCCATGCTCTTGGAAAAGTGCGCTCCGCAATGCACCTGTTGTATACCTGTGAAAATAGGCTTGGGTATGACTTCATTATGGCATGAAGTGCAGCGTTGGGAATGCCATCGGGTCCCGGGGCTTTGGCTGCCTTGCTGCAGGCCACCGCGCACAGTAATTCCTCCTCGCTGGTGAAGATCGCTTCACTATGTTTGGCAGCACGAGGGGCGGCTGCGACGGGAAGAGCGTGGAGATTATAGCTCCAAGTTGTTCCTGGGAGGTTGGAGTCGGCGGTCTGTAGAGCTTGCCCATGACCAGCTTGTAGGCCGAGCCGAAGGGTTCCTGGTCTGCTGCATCGCACAGCTATTGGAAGTACCTGCTCTTACTCGTCTTAATAGCGATTTTGAGGGCTTTTTTCTTCTCCTTGTAGCATGTCTCGAACAGCGCTTGCGTGGGACGCCCTCGACTTCGTTGACATCTTCGCCTTGCAGAGAGGCACTCGCTCCTGGCGACGGATATCTCATGATTCCACCAGGGGACTGGTCTCCTTCCATTTCCTCTAGTGGAGCTGGTGGCTGGTCCGGCAGAGCTCCGGGCTGGCGAAAGTCAGGTCAATGATTGACTCTCTGCCTGCCTTGCTATAGGTGCATCTAGCTCCATCGTTCAGGAGACAAACGTCTAATGTGGCCAGGGCGTCCAGAAGGATGGTTCCCCGCTGAGTCGTTTTCGAGCTCCCCCAGGCGGTGGACCACGCATTGAAGTCCCCAGCGATTAGTACTGGGGATCTTCCGCGGGCGTCTCGGGCGATCTCCTGCAAGATGTCTCTAAAGGCATCTATATGCAAGCTCGGGGCAAGGTAGCAGCTGTAGATGGTGGTTGCTTGGACCTTAGCCCTTGCATAGCCAGGTCTCGACGCCCTCTGCGACAGGTGTCCGGGGGACTGCCCGCAGCTCCATATGGCTGCACCACCATCCGCACTTTGTTGCCATACTCCCTCTGCCTTTGACTTGTACGGTTCACTCAGTACAGAAATGTCAATTTCCTCCTCGAAAACCGTCTGTGACAGCAGATCTTCGGCAGCTCTGCAGTGGTTTAAGTTAAGCTGTAAAAACTTAACCATTCTGCGTGTTATGGGTGGCCTTCAGGTACTCAGGGCAGATCCTGCTCAAAGTAGCGTGCGCAGCTTCACCCGCGGGTTTGCCTCCTCTGGTGCATAGGATACACCTGGGCTTGGCTTGGCACGTGTAGTGCTTGTGGCCTTCTTCCCCGCATCTGAAGCAGGAGTTTTGTGTGGCCTTGGCTACTGAGTCTGAGGCCCTGCATCTCGTCGAGGTATGCCCATAGCCCATGCATTTGAGGCACCTCCTTAGCTCGGTCTTCTGTCTGATGCGACAGACGACCCATCCGATTCGGATTTTGCCCTTATCGAGCAGTCGCCGCGCATGATCAGGCCTGAGGTTGACGGTTGCTGTTTGCGTGCCGCCAAACGCCTTCCGCATCCTAGGTGCAGCGTTGCTTGCGATGTCTGAATCCTCTCCGGCAAACAGAGCCATAGTGACTTCTTCGCCGCTGGTCATCTCGTCCAGGTCGCGAATCTCCACTTGCACAGTTTCCTGCATGACCGCCACCTCTGCTTTATCGGATATGGCCGTCCTGAGTGCTGCCTGCAGCTGCTGTGTGGACGGGTCCTGAGGCTTCTGCATTCTCAATAGGAGTCCGCCATTTGCAGTTCTTCGCAAGCCTTGAACATTATCTTTGAGTCCCTGGAGGGAGGGCTCAGTTTTGACCAGCTTCAACATATCTGCGTACGAGCCTTCGCTGCACTTTATTAAAATAGCGTCGGCGCGCTGCTTCCTGGGCATGACAGCGTTTGGTGCTCGAGTCCCTTTGGGTTCGCTGCTCTCCGGTCTCGGTTGGGAATTCCTGGGTTTAGGCTTGGCCCTGACCTGTTGCCATGCCGAATTTCCTGGCCCGGTGGTGCAGGCCGCTTTAAGGATCGTGGCTGTCAGCGTGGGAGTGGTCTGCTGGCTTACGCTCGAGGTAGAGCCCTTGGTGTGGCCATCGGCCAGCGCTGCACTGATGTCGACCTGCAGCTTTTTCATCGCCATCATGGAGTCGATTGTCCCCTGGGTGACGTGGCGGACCACCTTTTTGTTGTTTGTCTTGGTATCCGTGAACTTGGCGATCATCTCGTCTAGCATCTTCCCCAGCTTTTCGGCTAGTGCTGGTGCGCTAGTGTCCACTCTCTGCTTCTTGTGCGCTCCTGACTGGTTCCCATCGGGGCTCACAGCATCAAAGCCGTTTCCTCCTCAGTCTCGCCGAAAACAAACACGGGTCCCTGCACATTTGGCGGTGCCGACACCGGTTGCTTCTCTGGCATGCTCGCGGGAGGCGAGTGTTGCATCTTCTGCTTGTTGCGCTGGAAGTTTCGCAGCAGTTCCTCCTCTGCTCTAGCTACTGCTAATGCCTGGGTCTCGTCGTCCCGGCCTGCAGGCGGTTTCGTTTGGCTCATCGCACCTGCTCCTTAGTGGGGTCCCTCGGTGCACAGGGATTTTCCCCAGTGGATGCCTGATGGGAGTTATACCGCTCCTTCTCGGTCCCCAGAGCCCCTTTTGACTGGCGCCGCCTCAGCGGAGGGGTTGGATAGCGGCTAGTTCCTTGGCCTTCTGCTCGTTGCCCCACTGGAGCCAGCTGCGGAATATTAACTGGGGCCGTATGGGTGGGCCTCGTGAGAGTGAGGAGCTCACTGGACGAGAGAGCGGTCCCCCCCCTTGCCCTGGGGGTCTATGGCGATCGCGAGTACCAAGATTCCCAAGATTCGGATATCCTCCCTGGGCCGGTTCTGGTACGTACCCTTGTCCCGAGGTGTCTCACACTGCACTAATACTGCTTTTCAGCTGCTTCCGAGGTGTTTATACTGGCTCCTAGACGGTTCACTTTCGGAGCTCGGAAAAACGCGTCCAACCACTGTGAGTAGAAAAACACTCTCTCTCGTACAGTTGTGTGTTTTTTTTTTTTTTTTTTTAAATTCGTTTATTTAGAGTTAAAAGTGGGGGGGGGGAACATGTACATAATGGAAAATGGGGTTACAGTAGATGGGGCATAACGCTCGCGCGGTACGGCAGCGAAGCAATGCTTCGCGCGGGCGCCGCTCCCCATTACGTCTGCTCCTGGTTCCTGCGCCTTTCCTCGATCCTGAGCTTGCCCATGATCGTGGCGGCAAAGCTGGAGACTCCCTGCCAGTTTTCCTCGTTCCTCAGCATCTCGGGAACAAGGTTTTCTACCGTGATGCTGGTCCTTAGAAGGGTCTCAACCGTGCGACGCTCGTTCACGAATTTTTCGCACGAGAACAGCACGTGCTCGGCTGTCTCCTCGACATCATGGCCGCAACGACTGCAGCCTCCACTCTCCTCGTGGCCGAACCTGTGCAGGTAACTTCTGAAGCAACCGTGGCCACTGAGGACCTGGGACAGGAAGAAGTTCACCTGCCCGTGCGCCCTCTTGGTCCACGGTATTAGGCGGTGCGTCCAACGCCCTTTTGGTGAGGCATCCCATCTTGCTTGCCAAGCGGTTAGAGATGCACTCTTTGCAGCTGCTCGTGCCTCCTTCTTCTCCCCGGCCGATAGGACTCGGCCGTGGACCTTCTTATGTATTTCTGCTTGCTCCTTGGCCAGCAGATCTATCGGCGGGGTGCCAGCTATAACCAGCGCCGCCTGGTCCGAGACCGTCCGAAACGCACTGCAGATGCGTAGAGCGGCCAGACGGTGTGAGGCAACCAGACCACGGCTGTACGAAGGAGATGCCATGGCGTGACTCCACACAGGGGCTGCGTACAGCATGGTCGCTCTAGCTGCGCTCGCTAGAAGGAGCTTGCTCGCTTGCCTTGGGCCATGGTGTTTCAGCATAATCCTGGACAGCGCTCTCACTGCCGTGGCAGCCTTAGAGCTTGCGTACGTCAGATGCTCCCTGAAGGAGAGTCTGGTGTCGATCATCACTCCTAGGTATTTGATAGCTCTAGAAGATCTGACCGTTGCATCGCAGACCCGAACGCTTGCCACCTCCACCTTTTTCCTGCTGCTCACCAGGACAGCTTCGGTTTTCTGCGGCGCTAGCTGCAATCCGGCGTTCGACAGCCACTCGTTAATGATGGCGATACTCTGGCTGCTGGTCTCCTCTGCTCTCTTGATCTCCTTTGCGACAGTGACCACCGCTATGTCGTCTGCGAAGCCCACAATCTTCGTTCTCCCTGGTAGTGGGAGCCGGAGAACGCCGTCGTACATTGCATTCCACAAAAGTGGCGCAAGCACGGACCCTTGCGGAACCCCGCACGACAGCTCGACCGCTTGAGTGCCGCTGTCCGAGTCTATCTGCAGCACCCTGTCGTGAAAATAACTTCGCATCAGGTTGAGCAGATAGGTGGGAACCCCGAAGTTGGACAGGGCATCCATTATCCGGCCCCATCTCGCCGTGTTGAAGGCATTGCGTATGTCCAGGGTGACAATAAGGCAATATTCCTTAGAGCCCCCTTTCCAGCGCTGTCCGGCGATAGCCTCGGAGGCAATGTCCACCACCTTGGTGATTGCGTCGACGGTCGACATGGCCTTCCTGAACCCGTACTGGGAGTCAGAGAGGCCTCCTGCCTCTACTATGGCCCTCTCCAGTCTCGTACTAATCAGGTATTCCAACACCTTGCCGGCCCCGTCAATCAGACATATGGGTCTGAAGGATGCTGGGTCGTCCAGCGGCTTTCCCGGCTTAGGCAACAGGACCAGCCTTTGCGCTTTCCACCTTGAGGGAAAGAGCCCTTCTCGCATGCACTTATCAAACAGCGCCGCGAATATATCCGGACGGAGACAAATCGCTAGCTTAAGCGCCCTGTTGGGAACGCAGTCCGGGCCTGGCGCCTTCGCCACCTTGATCCTTGCCGCCACTGCCAGCATCTCTTCTTCGGAGACGGGCTCCAGCTCATGCAACGGGTAGGTGCCAGCCCCTGCTGCAAGCTCCGGGTTAGTCATCCTGGGGAACAAGTGCGCGACTATCCTCTCGAGGCTTTCGGCGTCCAGTGGGGCGCGGTTGTTGGCTCTACCGACCTTCTTCACAATAATCTTGTACGCATTTCCCCACGGGTCTCGGTCAGCTGCCTCGCACAGATCAAGGAAGCATTTCTTCTTGCTGCCCTTTATTGCCGCCTTGAGAGCCCTTCTGCACCGGTGGTATGTCTCACGCTTTACCAGGTGTGACTGGGAACCGTACGACCGTTGGTATTGCCGCCTGGCTCTTACGCAGTCCTTCCGTGCCTCTGCTATCTCGTGATTCCACCAGTACACAGAGTCGCGATGCCTAGAGTGGGCGGTCCTGGAAGGAATGCACTCCTCGCAGGCCGTGAGCACCTGTGACATCACCGAGTTAGCCATTGCTTCAGGGTCGCCCGTCGCTTCCACTCTCTGCATCCTAGACGCGAAGGCTTGGGTGTCGAGCGAATCCACCCTGAAGCACTTGCGCTGCTGCGCGGGGGGAGGTGGTGGCCGTGTTGTCCCGGCGTCCAACGTGGTGAAGATCGCTGCATGGTCGCTTGCCGTGTACACCCTACTGAGCATCCACGTGCACTGCCCTGCTCTCGACCGACTGGCGAAGGTGAGATCTACTACAGAACCAGCTCCCGCCCGGCTGAAGGTGAGTTCCTGTCCTACGTTGAGTAGGGCCACATCCAGCGTTGAGAGCACTTCTAATAGGGTTCTGCCACGTGCGTTTGTGTTTGGGCTACCCCAGTCGACCGCCCAGGCGTTGAAATCGCCCGCTAGCAGAGTCGGAGAACGGCCTCTAGCATCAGCAGCGAGCCTGTCAAGGATAACAGCGAACTCTGCTAGCGAGAGGCTAGGGGCGAGGTATATGCTGTAGACCCACCAGCCTCCAGCTTTGGCACGCACGAAGCCTTTGTCCGCGAGGACATTCTCCAGCCGCAGGGGCGTGTTTCCGCAAACCCACAGAGCTGCCTTGCCGGATCTATCCACGGCCCAATTGTGATTGCGTCCGCCTCTGTACGGCTCGCTTAGCACAGCAAGCTCGGCTCCGCTTTCGCGGACCGTTTGCGACAGCAGATCTTGCGCCGCCGCACAGTGATTCAGATTAATCTGAATCACTTTCATGCCCTGTGCTTATGGCCTTCTCTGGAGGACGCCGCCAGTGGGCAGGAGCGGCTTCCGGCCTGGTGCCTCGTGTCCTTCCTTTTAAGCTGCTCGCACTTGAAGCAGTTCGCTGGGTTCTGGCACTCTGCTATCTTGTGCCCTTCTTTCCCACACTTAAAGCAGGCCTTGCTTTTATCTACGGGGCTCCGACACCTGCTGGCCGTGTGGCCCGTGTCCAGACACCTAAAGCACTTAAGTTGGGGCTCCAACTCTTTAATCCGGCACCTGGTCCATCCGACCATCACCTTGCCAAGGTTATTGAGGGCGCCTGCAAAACCCGCCGGAACCGTGAAGGTTGCGGACTGACTTCCTGTGGCCAAGGCTCGTAAACCTTTAACGGTCACCGAGTTCGAGGGGAGGTTTGCCTGCTTGACCAGCGCATCCTCTAACTCCTCCTTTGTTGTTAGCTCGTCGAGGTCCCATATCCGGAAGGAGACTTGGGGCGTCAACGTGCGGATCGTGGCTCCAGCTCCGAGGGCTTTGCCAATCAGATCCCTGATGCCACTGGTTTGAGCCTCCGAGTTGCGCTTGATCTCCAGCAACAGCTCGCCTTTGGCTGTTTTCCTGACCCTGGAGATGCTGTCGCTAACTTCTTCCATCTTGGCGTCATTAGCTCGCGTAACCAGGCCGAGCACCTCGCTGTAGGACATCTCTGGAGGAGGGCTGATGATCAGCGCATCCTTGCCTCGTCTTCTAGGCCTCTCACGCCGGCCCGCTCCTGTACGAACACGGCGCGGATGTTCGGTGGGCGACTTCCTGTCCCCTCCATCATTGCCCTCGGCCATCCTCCTGGGGTTAGGAGGTTGTGCGCTACGCGCCTTGGGGCGTTTTGGGTCACTTCCCGGGCCTTCCTTGACCGGTTGAACGCGTCTGCTCGGAGAGGTCTGTGCAGCTTTATCGGAGCGCGGAGTACAGACTTGGGCTGTCTGACACCCGCGATCCACTGTATCCTCAATCCGGCTGCGTGGGGTCCTAACTTCCGGGTGGCGCATCAAGGCTTCTTGGAGCTCTTTGAGCCTGGCGAAGGCATTCTTCATGCCTTGGTTGATGCTCCGCACCTTCTGCTCGTTGACCTTCATAAGCAGGTCTTCGAGGATCGTCCCCATCTCCACTAGTTGTGGTTGGGGGGCTCTTAGCCGCTTGGTAGGATGCTCGGGTCCTGTCGGACTCGGGGAGTCCCTGTTGCGTTTCGCTAAAGGGGTGCATGAGATGGCCTTAAACACAGGGCATGAAAGTGATTCAGATTAATCTGAATCACTGCGCGGCAGCGCAAGACCTGTTGTCGCAGACGGTCCGAGAATACGGAACCGATCTCGCAGTGCTAAGCGAGCCGTACAGAGGTGGTCGCAACCACAACTGGGCCGTGGATAGCTCCGGCAAGGCGGCCTTGTGGGTCTGCGGAACCACGTCACTGCGTTTGGAAAACGTCCACGCGGACAATGGCTTCGTGCGTGCCAAAGTTGGAGGCTGGTGGGTCTACAGCACATACCTCGCCCCTAGCCTCACGCTAGCTGAGTTCGCTGTCATCCTGGACAGGCTCGCCGCTGACGCAAGAGGCCGCTCTCCGACTCTGCTTGCGGGAGATTTCAACGCCTGGGCGGTCGACTGGGGAAGCGCTACCACAAACGCCCGTGGCAGAACACTCCTCGAAGTGCTCTCAACGCTAGATGTGGCCTTACTCAACGTAGGACAGGAGCACACTTTTAGCAGGGCGGGAGCAGGATCGGTGGTGGACCTCACCTTCGCCAGTCGCTCGAGAGCTGGACAGTGCAGGTGGATACTTAGCGGGGTGTACACGGCAAGTGACCACGCGGCAATTTTCACCACGCTGGATGTTCGCAGTACGCTTCCTCCACCTCCCCCCGCGCAGCAGCGCAAAAGCTTCAAGGCCGACTTGCTCGACACCCAAGCCTTTGCACTAAGGATGCAGAGAGTGGAAGCGTCAGACGACACCGATGACATGGCCAATTCGGTGATGAGTCAGGTGCTATCAGCCTGTGAGGAGTGCATTCCATCCAGGTCCGCCCACTCTAGGCACCGCGACTCCGTGTACTGGTGGAACCAGGAGATAGCAGAGGCACGAAAGGACTGCGTGAGAGCCAGGCGACTTTACCAACGATCGCGCGGATCCCAGACACACCTGGTAAAGCGCGAGGCATACCATCGGTGCAGACGAGCTCTCAAGGCGGCAATAAAGGGCAGCAAGAGAAAATGCTTTCTGGAGCTGTGCAAGGCAGCGGACCGAGACCCGTGGGGGAACGCTTACAAGTTAATTGTAAAGAAAGTCGGCAGAACGACCAACTGCGCCCCACTGGACGCGGAAAGCCTCGGGAAGATAGTTGCGCATCTATTCCCCAGGATGTCTAACCCTGAGCTTGCCACGGGGGCTGGCAACTACCCGATGCATGAGCTCGAGCCCGTCTCCGAAGAGGAGATGTTGGCGATGGCGGGTAGGATCAAGGTGACGAAGGCGCCAGGCCCGGATTGCATTCCCAACAGGGCGCTCAAGCTAGCCATTTGTCTTCGCCCGGACATATTCGCGGTGCTGTTCGGGAAATGCATGCGGGAGGGGCTCTTCCCCTCAAGATGGAAAGCGCAGAGACTGGTTCTGCTGCCCAAGCCGGGAAAGCCGTTAGATGATCCAGCATCCTTCAGACCCATTTGCCTGATAGACGGGGCCGGCAAGGTGCTGGAATACCTAATCAGCACGAGACTGGAGAGGGCAATCGTAGCGGCAGGAGGTCTCTCTGACTCCCAGTACGGGTTCAGAAAGGCCAAGTCTACCGTCGACGCCATCTCCAAGGTGGTGGACATTGCCTCCGCGGCGATCGCCGGACAGCGATGGAAAGGGGGCTCTAAGGAGTATTGCCTTATTGTCACCCTGGACATACGCAATGCATTCAACACGGCGAGATGGGGCCGGATAATGGATGCCTTGTCCAACTTCGGAGTTCCCACCTATCTGCTTAACCTGATGCGGAATTACTTTCACGACAGGGTGCTGCAGATAGACTCGGACAGCGGTACTCAAGCGGTCGAGCTGTCGTGCGGTGTTCCACAAGGGTCCGTGCTTGCGCCACTTTTGTGGAATGCAATGTACGACGGTGTCCTCCGGCTTCCACTACCAGGGAGAACGGAGATTGTGGGCTTCGCAGACGACATAGCGGTGGTCACCGTCGCTAAGGAGATCGCAGGAGCAGAGGAGACCAGCAGCCGGAGCATAGCCATAATCAACGAGTGGCTGTCGAACGCCGGACTGCAGCTAGCGCCGCAGAAAACCGAAGCCGTCCTGGTGAGCAGCAGGAAGAAGGTGGAGGTGGCTAGCGTGCGGGTCTGCGATGCATCGGTCAGATCTTCTAGAGCTATTAAATACCTAGGAGTGATGATCGACACCAGACTCTCCTTCAGGGAACACCTGACGTACGCAAGCTCCAAGGCTGCCACGACAGTAAGAGCACTCTCAAGGATCATGCTGAACCATCACGGCCCAAGACAAGCGAGCAAGCTCCTCTTAGCGAGCGCAGCTAGAGCAACTATGCTATATGCAGCCCCCGTATGGAGTCACGCCATGGCGACGCCTTCTTACGGCCGCGGGCTGATGGCCGCACACCGTCTGGCCGCTCTTCGCATTTGCAGTGCGTTCCGGACGGTCTCCGATCAGGCGGCGCTAGTCATAGCGGGCACCCCGCCGATAGATCTGCTTGCCAAGGAACAGGCCGACGTCTTCAAAAAGGTCCACGGGCAAGCCCTGTCGCCCCGCGAGAAGAAGGAGGCAAAAGCAGAGGCGAAAATGGCAACGCTAACCGCGTGGCAATCACGTTGGGATGCCTCCACAAAAGGCCGGTGGACGCACCGTCTAATCCCGTGCCTGGAGACGTGGACCATGAGAAAACACGGACAGGTAAATTTCTTCCTGACCCAGGTACTTAGTGGCCACGGGTGCTTTAAGGGCTACCTACATAGGTTCGGCCACGAGGAGAGTGGAGGCTGCAGTCGATGCGGCCAGGACGTGGAGGAGACAGCTGAGCACGCGCTGTTCTCGTGTGCTAAATTCGAGAGCGAGCGGCGCGCGGTGGAGTCCCTTCTACATACCAGCATTAGCGTGGAAAACCTCGTTGCAGTGATGTTGAGGAGCGAAGAAAACTGGCAAGGAGTCTCCAGCTTTGCCGCCGCGATCATGGGTAAGCTCAGGATCGAGGAGAGGCGCAGGAATCAGGAGGAGTCTTAGTCTGGGAGCGGCGCCCACGCGAAGCAATGCTTCGCGGCCGTACCGCGCGAGTGAACTGCCCCCTTCTAATGTTAACCCACACCCTTCCCTTATGTACATGCACCCCCCCTCCCTAATGCTAAATAAACGAATTTAAAAAAAAAAAAAAAGGCTAGTTCCACTGCCGGCCACTATGGCGCAGACGCAGATCACGCAGCCGCCCAGTATGGGCAGACGCTGCGTGGAATAAGCCGTTGGGTGTGGCGAACACTTCCACCATATCGGGACGACACGGAGCCTCCCTCGCTGGTCGAATATTTCCCTCCGACTTCGTTTGTTGGGGGTTATACCGCCCCGCCTCGGTCGCCAGAGCCCCATTTTGGGTGTGCCGCCAGGGCGGTGGGGATGGCAGTCGGTCTGATCCATGACCTTTTCCACCAATTGGCCGCTCGTGTGAACCTCGAATTCGATGGAACGTGGCCCAATTCCGTCTCCTTGCCAAGGACTTCGAGCAGCAGCCCTGGAATGTATGCTACGGATTTCCGCAGCGATCGTTTGCTGAAGCTTGTAGCATTCAGCTTCTGACACCTGTCATTGGTTTTACTCCGTAGGGGGCGCTAATGTGCGCATGTAGAGTGCATCGGCGCTGCAGCGCTGCCACTCCGCTGCAGTGCGCCCGTTACTCTACACTGTTCACCAGCTGATCGAGCAATCAGCTGACGTGACCGGCACAAAATTGTGGGGGCATCCACATTTGACCCAAAGAGAGAGTGCAGCGGCGGAAGAGAAGGAAGAGAAAGTTCCAGGGAAGAAAGATCCCCTATTACCCCTATCCATCGTCCATCTCTCCAAAACATTGGGGCACTTCGGTGCCCTCCGCGGGCCGCAGGAGCCGTGCCTCGACAGGTAGGTCTGGAGGCTACACTCACACTGCGTCCTACGTACTGTAACCACTTTTATTCCCCTAGGGGCACTGCCACAGCGCGAGTCTATTGCGGAGCCACCGATGGGGCGTCCGTTCACCGCGACTTACACACACCGACCGTCCGTACAGTTGTGTGTTTTTTTGTATTCCAATTATTTTTATTCCATCTTACAATACTAATCAACTATAATACACTTAAAGTTACAACTAGGACAAGACGGAACAGGTACTTGGGAATAGAAGCTCACGCCGTGCGGTACCGCCGCCAGGCATTGCTTCGCGGGCGTGGAGGCCCCTACTCCGGCCGCTCCTTCCGCCTTCGCTCCATCGCTCTGAGGGTCTTCATGGCGTGTGCGGCAAATGTTTCTGCCGCTTCCCAAACTTTTGGGTCTTCCAGCATCCTCGGCACCAAGGTTTCGGCGCTAATCGAGGATCCCGCTGCTTCCTCCAGTTCCTGTCTCTCGAGGCCGAACCTGCGGCACTCGAAGAGAACGTGGTGCGCATCCTCCACTATGCCGGAGCCGCACTCCGGGCACCAGTCCTCCGCCTCGTGGCCGAAGCGCTTCAGGTACTGGCGGAAGCATCCGTGGCCACTAAGCACCTGGCTGAGGTAAAAACTCACCTGGCCGTGCGCCCTATCAACCCATCGCGCTAGGTCTGGGATGAGCCTGTGCGTCCACCGGCCTTTCGGAGAAGAGTCCCATCGAGCTTGCCAGTTCTCCATGCTCCTTCTTCTAGCGGTATGCTTCACCTCAGCGTAGGACTGTGGTAATCGCCTGTCCTGTAGGGATTCGGAGATCTCCTTCCTCTCCCTAATGAGCTCCGTCAGTGGGACTTGCCCTGCGATCACTAGTGCCGCGTCCTCCGAAATTGTCCGGAACGAGCATGCGATCCGGATGGCACATAGCCGGTAAGTCGCCTCCACTCCTCGCATGTAGCTTTTGACCGAAATAGCTTCAGCCCAAACTGGTGCCGCATACAGGATCTGCGCGGTCACCACCGATGAGAGGAGTTTCCTCGTGTACTGCCTTGGACCTCTAGTGTTCGGCAGCATCCTGGAGAGCGCTCCAGCCGTGCCGCTAGCCTTTTGGTGGACGTACTCCAGGTGCTCCTTGAAGGACAGCCGGGTGTCGATGATAACGCCCAGGTACTTGATCGCCCTCTGCGACCGGATCCTCGTCCCTCCAACCAGCACGCTAGCAGTCTCCACCGCCTTCCGACTCGAGATTAGGACCGCTTCCGTCTTGTGGGCCGCCAACTCCAGACCTGCAACCGCCAGCCACGACTCTACGGCTTGGATGGCCGTGTCCGCGCGCGCCTCCACAGATGCTAGCTCCTTTGCTACCACCACTATAGCGACGTCGTCCGCAAATCCAACCAGGTTGGTGCTGACTGGCATCGGAAGCCTCAGCACGCCGTCGTACATTGCGTTCCAAAGGAGAGGACCCAGGACAGAGCCCTGCGGGACTCCGGCTGAGACGTTGTGCTCTTTGGGACCCATGCTCGTGTCCAACAAGAGTACCCTGTTGCTGAAGTAGCTGTGAGCTACGTTCAGCAAGTACCCAGGGACGTTAAAGTTCCTCAGGGACTCTAGCGTACGGCTCCAGTCTGCCGAGTTAAAGGCATTCCTGATGTCCAGGGTGACCACCAGGCAGTAGGACTTGCTTCCTCCTTTCCACCTGGTTCCGGCAATGGCATCCTGCGCCAATTTGACTACCTTTGCAATGGCGTCCAGCGTAGACTTCCCCTTCGTGAAGCCATATTGCTCCGGGGAGAGTCCACCAGCGGCTTCGATAGCTTGGCTCAGCCGGGTTGAGATCACCCTTTCGAACACCTTGCCGATCGAGTCCAGCAGGCAGATCGGTCTGTAGGACGATGCTTCTCCTGGTGGCTTGCCTGGCTTGGGCAGCAGAAGCAGACGTTGCCTTTTCCATCTGTCGGGGAACGTCCCCTCCAGAAGGCACTTGTTGAACAGGCCGGCAACTTCGGACGTCAGCAGCGATAGAGTCAACTTGGTTGCTCTACTCGGAATCGCGTCTGGCCCCGGAGCCTTCTTGGGCTTCAGGCTTCTACCGGCAAGGAGAACCTCAGCTTCCGTGACCCAACGGATGTCGCCCAACTCGGTGCTGGGGCAGATCAAGACCTGCCGACCGCTCGGGAACAGGGAGCCAACTATCCTCTCCAGCGTCGCCGGGTCGGTTGGGGCACAGCCACCCGCATTAAGCCTCTTTACTACCGTTCTGTAGGCTCCTCCCCATGGATCCTCCTCGGCGGCGTCGCACAGCTTGAGGAAGCATTCTCGTTTGCTGTTCTTAATGGCAGTCTTAAGCTCCTTTCTTGCTGCCTTGTAGCGGTCGCTGCACGCAAGAAGGCGCGGGGTGCCTCTAGCTCGCTGCATCAATCTTCTGCTGCGGTGGCATTTACGGCGCAGGTCCGCGATCTCCTCGCTCCACCAAAACACCGGGGAGTGGTGCTTTCTGAACGGCCTTCTCAGTAGCATGCTTTGCCTGCAAGCGCCGTCCACGGCCCATGCCAGCTTGTCGGCCGTCTCGTTGGCTCCGTCTGCTTCGCCTGCCGTGAAGCCCTCGAGGGCATATGCAAAATCCCGCGGCCTGAAGGTGTCTTGCCGGAACGCCTTCCTATCCGGGAGTAGGGACCCACTCGTGCGATGCGCGGCGCCTATCGAGCACTCGATAGCCTCGTGGTCGCTGGCGGTATAGGCCTCGCTGATCTTCCATCGGGCGCGGCTGGCCAGCGCACTGCTGACATAGGTGAGGTCGATTACCGAGCCCACCCCGGCCCTGCTGAAGGTCTGCCGGGAGCCTTCGTTCAGAAGGACTACGTCCAGAGAGGCGAAGGTCTCCAGCACCGCTCGGCCTCTGGCGTTGGTCCGGGAGGATCCCCATTCCATGGCCCAGGCGTTGAAGTCGCCGCCGACCACGACGTTGCTCCGCCCACGCAGATCGCTGCTCAGCTCGTCCAGAATCCTGCCGAACGCCTCCAATGAGAGACTGGGTGCCAGATAGCAGCTGTACAGCCAAGTGCCGCCGACGTTCGCCCGGACAAAGCCTTCCGCTGCTTTGGTGTCGCACATCTCCGGAGCATCCGCTCCGCAGAGCCACAAGGCCGCCTTGCCAGAGCGGTCAGTGGCCCAGACGCGGCTGGTACCGACCCTGTAGGGTTCGCTCAGGACTGCCACCTCCGAGCCCAGCTCCCGCACCGTCTGCGACAGGAGATCCTGCGCAGCCCTGCAGTGATTCAGATTGAGTTGAATCAACTGCATGCAGGCTTGGGATTCGCATACCCACTGTTCGAGGCTGGACATCCCCTGGCGCCTGCCTTGTGCCTCGTCTCCTTCCTTCCGGCCGCGGAGCATATGAAGCAAGACGGCTCCTTGTTGCACGAAGCCGCCTTGTGTCCCGGCTCGCCGCAGTTAATGCAGCAACCGCTCCTGTCCACAGGGCCCTTGCAGTGGATCGCAATATGCCCAGGTTCTAGGCATCTGAAGCACCTCACGGGACCACTTCGTTCCCGGATCCTGCAGATGGTCCATCCAATCCGAACTTCACCTCTATGGAGGACGGCTTTGGCAAGGGATACGGGAAGGCTGATTATCGCAGTTTGGGTTTCAGCAAAACTGCGGCGCATGCTCCGCACTTTCACCCTCTCCGCCTCGAAGTTAAACTGGCCCGCGAGTGCGGCGCAGACCTCCTGCTTCGTCGAGATCGGCTCGATATTGCGCACCTCCAAGACGAGGACTTTTGAGTCCTCTGTCGTTGCGCGCACCGACGCTGTATCTCCGAGTACCTTCTCGATGCTCTCCCTCATTGTCGTGGCGCTCTCGGCGCTACCTTTCGCCACCTCCAGGAGCAGGTTACCGTTGTTGGTTCGGCGAACCTTTGACACGCAGCGTCCCAGGTCCGACAGCTGCTTGTCCTCTCTCCTCGTAACCATTGCGAGCACCTCGCTGTAGGACTTGCCGCTCGCGTGGACAATGACAGCGTCCGGGCGAGTGCGGCGCGCTGTTCTCGGCTTCCTCGCCACGACCTCCCAGTCGTTTACGGGGATTGCCTGGCTCTCAGGCTTCCGAGCTGGCCTATGCTGCTCCGATGCATCAAGCACCGCCGCTGGCGGCTTCGCACGGGGCTTCTTGGGCGCCCTTGCGCTTTTCTGCTGCGCTGGGCGAGGGGGTGGCGGGGCCAGCACCGGTGCGGGTAATCCCGGCGCATCTGGCTGGCTTAGCCTTCTCCAAGGCTCGGTTTGGGCCGCGGCCTCCTTTTTCCAGGTGGTCACCGTTTGCTGCTCCTTGTCCGCGCTTTTGGTAATCTGGGCGCATTTCCGGCACAGGTTGTTTGCGACCCGGCTCTCCTGCCTGTCGCTGACTCCTGCCGCGGCCGCTCTGCTTGCCGCAAGGATGCTCGAGTGCAGGGTTTTCACCCTGGCAATCATTTCCCTCAGCGGCACGGTGATATGCCGCGTCGACTTATCCATCATTCTCGATGAGACCTCTTGTAATAGATTGCCCATCTCCTGCAGATCCTGCAGGCAGGCTGCCTTCTCTGAAGCCTTGCTCTTCTTCGCCGGCGTAGTTCTCGGTGAGCTAGTCGGGCTAGCCGGGTCCCTCAACCTCTTAGGGGGCGGCGTAGAGCCTGTGCTCTGCCCACCTTCTTGGGCCTCGTACATCGGTGGCGTACGGGAGAGCTTATTGCTCCTCCCGAACGCCGCCTCCTCCTCCTCATCCCTCGGTGCACATGGCGAGCTCGCTAGTGCAGACCTGCCCGCGCAGGGGTTTTCCTCCTCCATATCCGGCTAGTCAGTCCGCGCAGGGCTCCCACGCTGGCCAAGAATTTCCCCCTGGCTCTACGACGGGGGATATACCGCCCCAACTCGGTCCCCGAAGCCCGTTTGCTCGGGACACCGCCTAGGCGGGGAATCGGAAATTGGTCAGATCCGAGACCTTTTTCCGCCTGCCAGCTGCGCGACCTTGCACGGTTCCGGGTTGGCAATTAATAAAATTTATTAATTAATATGTCGATTTAAATTAAAAATTTAAAACGGCACAGGGCGGGAAAGCTTAACCGCAGGCACTTTCCAACACTAAAGTGTGCTGTTAGGCGCGGCTGTACAAGCTCCCGCGGAAGCGTTACACAACACTGGATCAGCTGCGATCAGCTGTGTTTGAGTGCCAAAAAGAAAACGCGGGGAAAGGCTTGTGGAAAGTGGAAAGCAGCGAGAGTGGAAGGCGTCTGCTGGGAAGAGAGGCTGGAGTTCCCCCTCCCCCCTGTCCACCGGTTCCTGAGGCGGCCTGGATTGCCAAAAAACTTTTGGGCGTCCGGGGCCTAGTGGAGCCGAAGCCAGGAACGATCCGGGTACGTACCTGTGTACCTGGGAGTCTCACACTACACTACACGCCTTTTTCAGGATACCTGACACGCTTAACCGGCTTAAAAGGATAATTTAGCGGAGCGCGGTGAAAAACACAACTTCCTCCGAGTAAGTGAGTCCGTCAACCCCCCGTACAGTTGTGTGTGTGAGTGTGTGTGTGGTGTGTGTGTGGTGTGTGTGTGGTGTGTGTGTGTGTGGTGTGTGCGTGTATGTGCCTAATCCTAACTTATAAAATATACTAAATTCTAGGGTAAATTATCTTATTTATATACACTATTTATATATAGGGTTTTTTGGGTGGTATGGGTGTACCAATCCAAGGCAAAGTCAACAGGGCAACTGTTGATGAATATTCCTTGGCTCTAATGGTACACCAAGTCGACTCGTAGGTGAATATCGGTTCGATAGACACCACCTTCTCTTGGGAGAAGGTCCTCCGCGTGGTACCTCCTGGAAACGTACTGCGGTACGGCCAATGCGAGCGGCATCTCCAGTGAATCCCTCACCTAATAATCCTCTGCCTCCCAATCCCTACCGAGACATGGGCAAGTCTTAAAACTACCTCCCCTCAAGTCAGGCGTGTAAAGCGACCCGTGCCCACTGACTATAAGGTTCGCAGCTGAGGGGTTAAACCAGCTGTGTTCGAACGAAGCCTTCCCAGGGCCGGGCAACCCTGGGTCGGAACGAGCCTTGCCGTGGCTTAGGGGCGAAGCCACGGTCGACCTTCCTTCAATGCCCCGAACCCCTCGGGCCCGCCGCGCTCGCCCTGTCGAGCAACGCGGGCGTTTATGAAAATGAATACAACTAAACAATCCGCTTCGGACCTCGTGGGGGAGGTAAAACCCCACCACAAATCGACGGAAAGCGAACTCGACGAGGAGGAGCTACTGCGCTCAGACGACGAGACGCTAGCTCCGTCCAATACAGAGGGAGGTGTAAAGACAAGCACACCTCAAACGACACAACCGAAGCACACTAAAGCGGCGGCAAGCCAAGCCAAAGCGACCGGTGAACACGGGAAGACAAAACCGTGGACACACCAACAACGAAAGGCGCAGGCAAGCAAGGCCCATTTCATCCTCGCCGAAATAGCGAGGAATGAAAAGGAGGGCAAAGCCGACCCGCGCGACGCTGCAGACAAAGCCAGATTTCTAGCAGTGATCGAGGAATACGAGCGCTACGAGAAGGAGCACCCGGAGACGTCTTTGCCTCCTCAAGCAAAGCGTAACCGCTCACAAGAGGTGAGTGAGAGCGCTCCAAAGAGGGCCAAGGACGCTAAGGGAGCACCGAGGCCGACCACGTTCGTCAAACCGGCGAAAAAGTTCAGGTGGCCAGAGACAGCCTCGCAATGGCACTTATAGATGAGCTCAACGACGATGGGCGCCTGCTGATGGAGAAATGGGAGGAGGTCGAGACCCAGTTGGCGGAGATGGTAACCGACAAATTACTGTCCGAGCCAACGGGCCAGTCACCCTCCTTTGACTCCTCAGACATGGTTAGGGGGCACCGGGTAATCAGGTGCGACGACGAGTTTTCGCGGGATTTCCTGGCGGATTGCGTTGCCAGTCTAAGCAAGGCATGGAAAGGGATTAGCATAAAGCTAGTCCCCGCCAAGGACATCCCAAGGAGACCCAGAGCTCGCATCTGGTTGCCCAAGGGGCTGTCTAGCCATGAAAGGGTGCTCAAGACTCTGCGAGCAATGAATAAGGGAGTCGACATGGAGGACTGGGCCATTCTCAGAGCTGAGAGAGAAATGAAGTCCAGCCAGCCATATCTGTTCTTAATCAACCAGCGCTGCCTAGAACAGCTGAAGGCAGCAGACAACAAGGTCCGGTACGGCATCAGGAAAGCCAAGGTGAAGGTCTTCCTAGACGAACCGGACGACATCCTGGAAGATGAAGTCGAGGACGCCAATAAGCTGCTGGACGATTTGGCGATCGACGACAGCACCCCCAACACCACCCCGATCTAATGCCGACGGTCGTGCAGATAAACCTGAAGCGCAGCTCCCACGCTTCAGCTAATCTGGGGGTCCTTCTCCGGGAGAAGGACATCGACATCGGCCTTATACAAGAGCCATGGACTAGGGACGGACAAATCTCTGGCATGGCCATAAAGGGATACACAACATTGTACACAAACTCGACAGGTAGGCCGAGGGCGGGTATAATCATTAAAAACAACCTTAATGCTCTTCTCTACCCCAATCTCAGCAACTTAGATCTAGCAGTGGCAAGATTCAAGGCGGCGGATGGGACAGCCATACTAATAGCCTCCGGTTACATGGCCCACGACGAACCTGCACCACCTGAAGCGGTTAATAGGGTGATGCAATGGGCCGAGGAGACTAAGACGACGCTCATCCTCGGGTGCGATGTCAACGCAAGGCACACACTGTGGGGAAGTAAGGAGACAAACGAAAGGGGTGAGTCTCTCTTCGATAGTATTATATGTCGTGACGTCAATATTTGTAACAAAGGAAACACGCCCACCTTCATCTTTCCAAGCACGGAAGGATTTCAGGGCTGGGAGGAAGTCCTAGACATAACCCTCCAAATGGAGCATAGTGATTACAAGGTAAGAAATTGGAGAGTCTCTACACAAGACTCGTTTTCAGACCACAGGTACATATTCTTCGAAATCGTGATGCCGGTATATGAAACGGCGCCGAAGCGAAACCCTCGAAACACTGACTGGGACAAATACGGAAAGATTGTACAGTCAAAGGTCAAAGACAGAAGGAGAGAATAGATAAGGAAGTCGAGGACTTCACAAATATTCTGAACAAAGCCTACAAAGAGTCATGCAGACTAACATACTCTAAGAAGACATACCCACCATGGTGGAACAAAGAGCTATGCGAGCTCAGAAAGAAAGTTCGAAAAGCCTTCAACACAAGTTACGGAACCAAAGACTGGCAGCCGTACAAAGCAATACACAAAGAATACAAAAAGGCAGTCTACGTAGCCAAGAAGGAATCTTGGAGCAGCTACTGTGAATCGCTGGAAGGAGTCAAAGACACGGCGAGGCTAAGTAAAATCCTATCGAGAGGACACACAAGCCCCACGCTCATAAACAAACCTGACGGGACAGGAAGTACGTCGGCTGAAGAGTCACTGGAAATCCTGCTGAATACGCATTTCCCAGGAAACCAAAAAGAAGAACCTAGAATAATGGAAAGCCAGGGGGCAGACCAGCAGCTACAAGTAGAAGAGATCATCACCATGGAAAGAATCCATTGGGCGATAGATTCCTTCGACAAATACAAAAGCCCGGGCCCAGACGGAATAATACCGGCAATGCTACAAACAACAAAAGCAAGCACGGGAAAATGGCTGCAAGCAATCTTCCAGGCATGCATCAAAACAGCACACATACCACTTCCATGGAAGGAAGCGAGGGTAGTCTTCATACCAAAACCAGGAAGAAGGGGACACATCCAAGCCAAGGATTATAGGCCGATAAGCCTTACCTCCTTCCTAATGAAAACACTGGAACGGATCATTGATATCCACATCAGAGAAAGAACGGAGAAAAACCTTTCCAATGCGCAACATGCGTACAGGAAAGGCCGATCCACGGAAACAGCATTACACGAGGTAGTGCGATACATAGAAAAGGCTCTACTTTTCAAAAACTACGCCATGGCCACCTTTCTGGACATAGAAGGAGCCTTCAATAACGTCAATGCGGATTCCATCCTGAGTTCCCTCAACGGTATAGGAGTAGAGGGAGGCATCAGGGCATGGATTGGCGCAATGCTGACGAGCAGGAGGATAACAGCCGAACTGAGTGGCACTCATCACACAAGATATGTGAAGAGGGGCACACCTCAGGGGGGAGTCCTGTCCCCACTGCTCTGGCTGATAAACATGGACGACGTACTAAGAACACTAAATAGCGAAGGAGTAAAAGTGGTAGCATACGCAGACGACGTAGTCCTACTCACTTCAGGACCATTCCCCGACGTCATCAGCGAACTAATGACAAGGGCACTTACTAAACTCAATGCATGGGCAAAAGCCTGCGGATTGGGCATAAATCCAAGTAAAACGGAACTAATGCTCTTCACTAGAAGAACTAAGATCCCTAGCTTCACAAAGCCAAAGATAGATGGCATAGAACTAGAGATATCACAGCAGGCAAAGTATCTGGGAGTGATACTGGATGCGAAACTGTCATGGAAACAAAACATCAACGAGAGAGTCAAGAAAGCAAGCACAGCATTCTATTCCTGCAGGAAGATGTTCGGAAAGAACTGGGGCATCCACCCCAGGATAATAATATGGCTTTACACAGCGGTGGTAAGACCCATACTCACATACGGAGCACTAGTATGGTGGCCAGCATTAACTAGGGCATACAACGTACAGAAACTAACAAGGATACAGAGATCGGCATGCGCAGGAGCCACAGGAGCACTGAGATCATGCCCCGCGGCGGCGCTGAACGCCATCCTGAACATAATACCGATAGAGCATTTCATCAGGAACACTGCAGCACAAGGTGCGGTACGACTAAAGGCTAGCCAAAGCTGGAAAGACTACCACACCGGGCACTGCAGGATTCTGAACGAGATAAACTATCGGACGACAGTAGACACAGACTACAAGACAACCGAACTGCGATTCGGTAACACATACACCACTATATACCCTACAAGGGAAGATTGGAAGAGAGGGAGAGTAACCGAACCGGACGAAGTATCACTCTACACCGACGGCTCAAAGATGAGCGACGGAGTAGGGGCCGGAATCTACGCCGAGAGCTGGAAGGTGGAGGAATACTTCCACCTCCCAGAGTCAGCGACGGTTTTCCAGGCGGAGGTTCTCGCGATACTGAAAGCTGCCGAACTTTCGCTAAACCGAGGCCTCCGGAATACCAAGGTGAGGATATACTCAGACAGCCAGGCGGCGATCAAATCCCTCGCACAAGCTCGGACGAATTCAAAACTAGTGGCCAAATGTAAAGGGGCACTAAACAGACTAGCAGAAGACGACAGGGTACAAATAGCCTGGGTACCCGGACACAATGACATAGACGGAAACGAGAAAGCAGACGAGCTGGCCAGAAAAGGGTCAGAAGAACACTCAGCAGACATACAGATCTCAGACATACAGATCTCCCTGAACTCAGTCCAGACGGAAATTCATGACTATTTCAAAAAACTAGCCAGCAAGGAATGGTCGACGAAGGCAGAGCACAGAAGATCAAAACTATGCTGGCCAGAATTCAATAGGAAGAGAACCGCAGAACTGATCTCCAAGAGCAAAAAGGACATCAGGAGGATAGCGGCAACCATCACCGGCCATTGGCCTATAGGCACGCAAGCCTGTAAGATGGGTCTACCTTACAACCCACAATGCAGAAGCTGCAAGGAACCAAGCGAGCAGGAGACACCAGAGCATCTGCTGTGCCACTGCCCGGCACTCAACAAACAAAGAGCCCGACACTTCGGAGCACACCAACTCGAGTCACTAGGGGAAATTGGAAGGCAGCCAGTAGCGGCCATCCTAGCTTACCTGAATGACACGGGCTGGTACTAAGTAGGGCGCAGACAACAGCAAAACGAGGGTGTGGATCAAAACGGAGCTCAGCTCTAATTGGAGGCGGCCAGGGCTGCCTCACCACTTATACCTACCTACCCATATAGGGTTTTGTGACTTCGTCACAAAACTATTATAAATACACATTCTAAAGTGGATACAGACATTATTAGCTGAGCTATGAACTTTTTGTTTACAATTTACAATTGAGTATGCAAATGTATAAGCCGTGTAAAAACTAATATAAGTACAAATTCTGCCGTGGATACATGCATTATTAGCTGAGTTGTGAACTTTTTGTTTACAAATTTACAATAGAGTATGCAAATGTATTAGCCTTCTAAAAACTAATAAAAGTACAAATTCTGTCGTGGATACATGCATTATAAGCGGAGTTGTGAACTTTTTGTTTGCAAATTTACAATTGAGTATGCAAATGTATTAGCCTTCTAAAAACTAATATAAGTACAAATACTGCCGTGGATACATGCATTTTAGCGGAGTTGTGAACTTTTTGTTTACAAATTTACAATTGAGTATGCAAATGTATTAGACGTGTAAAACTAATATAAATATAAATTTTGAAGTGGATTCAGGCATTATTAGCTGAGTTGTGAACTTTTTGTTTACACATTTACAATTGAGTATGCAAATGTATTAGCCTTCTAAAAACTAATATAAGTACAAATTCTGCCGTGGATACATGCATTATTAGCGGAGTTGTGAACTTTTTGTTTACAAATTTACAATTGAGTATGCAAATGTATTAGCCGTGTAAAAACTATTATAAATACAAATTCTGAAGTGGATACAGACATTATTAGCTGAGTATGCAAATGAATTAGACGTGTAAAAACTAATATAAATATAAATTCTGAAGTGGGGTCAGGCGTTATTAGCTGAGTTGTGAACTTTTTGTTTACAAATTTACAATTGAGTATGCAAATGTATTAGCCTTTTAAAAACTAATATAAGTACAAATTCTGCCGTGGATACAAGCATTATTAGCTGAGTTGTGAACTTTTTGTCTACAAATTTACAATTGAGTATGCAAATGTATTAGCATTGTAAGAACTAATTTAAATATAAATTCTGCCGTGGATACATGCATTATTAGCTGAGATGTGAACTTTTTGTTTACAAATTTACAATTGACTATGCAAATGTATTAGCCGTGTAAAAACTAATATAAATAAAAATTCTGAAGTGGATTCAGGCATTATTAGCTGAGTATGCAAATGTATTAGACGTGTAAAAACTAATATAAATATAAATTCTGAAGTGGATTCAGGCATTATTAGCTGAGTTGTGAACTTTTTGTTTACAAATTTACAATTGAGTATGCAAATGTATTAGCGTTCTAAAAACTAATATAAGTACAAATTCTGACGTGGATACATGCATTATTAGCGGAGTTGTGAACTTTTTGTTAACAAATTTACAATTGAGTATGCAAATGTATTAGCCTTCTAAAAACTAATATAAGTACAAATTCTGCCGTGGATACATGCATTTTAGCGGAGTTGTGAACTTTTTGTTTACAAATTTACAATTGAGTATGCAAATGTATTAGACGTGTAAAACTCATATAAATATAAATTCTGAAGTGGATTCAGGCATTATTAGCTGAGTTGTGAACTTTTTGTTTACACATTTACAATTGAGTATGCAAATGTATTAGCCTTCTAAAAACTAATATAAGTACAAATTCTGCCGTGGATACATGCATTTTAGCGGAGCTGTGAACTTTTTGTTTACAAATTTACAATTGAGTATGCAAATGTATTAGACGTGTAAAACTCATATAAATATAAATTCTGAAGTGGATTCAGGCATTATTAGCTGAGTTGTGAACTTTTTGTTTACACATTTACAATTGAGTATGCAAATGTATTAGCCTTCTAAAAACTAATATAAGTACAAATTCTGCCGTGGATACATGCATAATTAGCGGAGTTGTGAACTTTTTGTTTACAAATTTACAATTGAGTATGCAAATGTATTAGCCGTGTAAAAACTAATATAAATAAAAATTCTGAAGAGGATTCAGGCATTATTAGCTGAGTATGCAAATGTATTAGCCGTGTAAAAACTATTATAAATACAAATTCTGAAGTGGATACAGACATTATTAGCTGAGTATGCAAATGTATTAGACGTGTAAAAACTAATATATATATAAATTCTGAAGTGGGTTCAGGCATTATTAGCTGAGTTGTGAACTTTTTGTTTACAAATTTACAATTGAGTATGCAAATGTATTAGCCTTTTAAAAACTAATATAAGTACAAATTCTGCCGTGGATACATGCATTATTAGCGGAGTTGTGAACTTTTTGTTAACAAATTTACAATTGAGTATGCAAATGTATTAGCCTTCTAAAAACTAATATAAGTACAAATTCTGCCGTGGATACATGCATTTTAGCGGAGTTGTGAACTTTTTGTTTACAAATTTACAATTGAGTATGCAAATGTATTAGACGTGTAAAAACTAATATAAATAAAAATTCTGAAGAGGATTCAGGCATTATTAGCTGAGTATGCAAATGTATTAGCCGTGTAAAAACTATTATAAATACAAATTCTGAAGTGGATACAGACATTATTAGCTGAGTATGCAAATGTATTAGACGTGTAAAAACTAATATAAATATAAATTCTGAAGTGGATTCAGGCATTATTAGCTGAGTTGTGAACTTTTTGTTTACAAATTTACAATTGAGTATGCAAATGTATTAGCCGTGTAAAAACTAATATAAATAAAAATTCTGAAGAGGATTCAGGCATTATTAGCTGAGTATGCAAATGTATTAGCCGTGTAAAAACTATTATAAATACAAATTCTGAAGTGGATACAGACATTATTAGCTGAGTATGCAAATGTATTAGACGTGTAAAAACTAATATAAATATAAATTCTGAAGTGGATTCAGGCATTATTAGCTGAGTTGTGAACTTTTTGTTTACAAATTTACAATTGAGTATGCAAATGTATTAGCGTTCTAAAAACTAATATAAGTACAAATTCTGACGTGGATACATGCATTATTAGCGGAGTTGTGAACTTTTTGTTAACAAATTTACAATTGAGTATGCAAATGTATTAGCCTTCTAAAAACTAATATAAGTACAAATTCTGCCGTGGATACATGCATTTTAGCGGAGTTGTGAACTTTTTGTTTACAAATTTACAATTGAGTATGCAAATGTATTAGACGTGTAAAACTCATATAAATATAAATTCTGAAGTGGATTCAGGCATTATTAGCTGAGTTGTGAACTTTTTGTTTACACATTTACAATTGAGTATGCAAATGTATTAGCCTTCTAAAAACTAATATAAGTACAAATTCTGCCGTGGATACATGCATTTTAGCGGAGCTGTGAACTTTTTGTTTACAAATTTACAATTGAGTATGCAAATGTATTAGACGTGTAAAACTCATATAAATATAAATTCTGAAGTGGATTCAGGCATTATTAGCTGAGTTGTGAACTTTTTGTTTACACATTTACAATTGAGTATGCAAATGTATTAGCCTTCTAAAAACTAATATAAGTACAAATTCTGCCGTGGATACATGCATAATTAGCGGAGTTGTGAACTTTTTGTTTACAAATTTACAATTGAGTATGCAAATGTATTAGCCGTGTAAAAACTAATATAAATAAAAATTCTGAAGAGGATTCAGGCATTATTAGCTGAGTATGCAAATGTATTAGCCGTGTAAAAACTATTATAAATACAAATTCTGAAGTGGATACAGACATTATTAGCTGAGTATGCAAATGTATTAGACGTGTAAAAACTAATATATATATAAATTCTGAAGTGGGTTCAGGCATTATTAGCTGAGTTGTGAACTTTTTGTTTACAAATTTACAATTGAGTATGCAAATGTATTAGCCTTTTAAAAACTAATATAAGTACAAATTCTGCCGTGGATACATGCATTATTAGCGGAGTTGTGAACTTTTTGTTAACAAATTTACAATTGAGTATGCAAATGTATTAGCCTTCTAAAAACTAATATAAGTACAAATTCTGCCGTGGATACATGCATTTTAGCGGAGTTGTGAACTTTTTGTTTACAAATTTACAATTGAGTATGCAAATGTATTAGACGTGTAAAAACTAATATAAATAAAAATTCTGAAGAGGATTCAGGCATTATTAGCTGAGTATGCAAATGTATTAGCCGTGTAAAAACTATTATAAATACAAATTCTGAAGTGGATACAGACATTATTAGCTGAGTATGCAAATGTATTAGACGTGTAAAAACTAATATAAATATAAATTCTGAAGTGGATTCAGGCATTATTAGCTGAGTTGTGAACTTTTTGTTTACAAATTTACAATTGAGTATGCAAATGTATTAGCCGTGTAAAAACTAATATAAATAAAAATTCTGAAGAGGATTCAGGCATTATTAGCTGAGTATGCAAATGTATTAGCCGTGTAAAAACTATTATAAATACAAATTCTGAAGTGGATACAGACATTATTAGCTGAGTATGCAAATGTATTAGACGTGTAAAAACTAATATAAATATAAATTCTGAAGTGGATTCAGGCATTATTAGCTGAGTTGTGAACTTTTTGTTTACAAATTTACAATTGAGTATGCAAATGTATTAGCGTTCTAAAAACTAATATAAGTACAAATTCTGACGTGGATACATGCATTATTAGCGGAGTTGTGAACTTTTTGTTAACAAATTTACAATTGAGTATGCAAATGTATTAGCCTTCTAAAAACTAATATAAGTACAAATTCTGCCGTGGATACATGCATTTTAGCGGAGTTGTGAACTTTTTGTTTACAAATTTACAATTGAGTATGCAAATGTATTAGACGTGTAAAACTCATATAAATATAAATTCTGAAGTGGATTCAGGCATTATTAGCTGAGTTGTGAACTTTTTGTTTACACATTTACAATTGAGTATGCAAATGTATTAGCCTTCTAAAAACTAATATAAGTACAAATTCTGCCGTGGATACATGCATTTTAGCGGAGTTGTGAACTTTTTGTTTACAAATTTACAATTGAGTATGCAAATGTATTAGACGTGTAAAACTCATATAAATATAAATTCTGAAGTGGATTCAGGCATTATTAGCTGAGTTGTGAACTTTTTGTTTACACATTTACAATTGAGTATGCAAATGTATTAGCCTTCTAAAAACTAATATAAGTACAAATTCTGCCGTGGATACATGCATAATTAGCGGAGTTGTGAACTTTTTGTTTACAAATTTACAATTGAGTATGCAAATGTATTAGCCGTGTAAAAACTAATATAAATAAAAATTCTGAAGAGGATTCAGGCATTATTAGCTGAGTATGCAAATGTATTAGCCGTGTAAAAACTATTATAAATACAAATTCTGAAGTGGATACAGACATTATTAGCTGAGTATGCAAATGTATTAGACGTGTAAAAACTAATATATATATAAATTCTGAAGTGGGTTCAGGCATTATTAGCTGAGTTGTGAACTTTTTGTTTACAAATTTACAATTGAGTATGCAAATGTATTAGCCTTTTAAAAACTAATATAAGTACAAATTCTGCCGTGGATACAGGCATTATTAGCTGAGTTGTGAACTTTTTGTTTACACATTTACAATTGAGTATGCAAATGTATTAGCATTGTAAGAACTAATTTAAATATAAATTCTGCCGTGGATACATGCATTATTAGCTGAGATGTGAACTTTTTGTTTACAAATTTACAATTGAGTATGCAAATGTATTAGCCGTGTAAAAACTAATATAAATAAAAATTCTGAAGTGGATTCAGGCATTATTAGCTGAGTATGCAACTGTATTAGCCGTGTAAAAACTATTATAAATACAAATTCTGAAGTGGATACAGACATTATTAGCTGAGTATGCAAATGTATTAGACGTGTAAAAACTAATATAAATATAAATTCTGAAGTGGGTTCAGGCATTATTAGCTGAGTTGTGAACTTTTTGTTTACAAATTTACAATTGAGTATGCAAATGTATTAGCATTGTAAGAACTAATTTAAATATAAATTCTGCCGTGTATACATGCATTATTAGCTGAGATGTGAACTTTTTATTTACAAATTTACAATTGAGTATGCATATGTATTAGACGTGTAAAAACTAATATAAATATAAATTCTGAAGTGGATTCAGGCATTATTAGCTGAGTTGTGAACTTTTTGTTTACAAATTTACAATTGATTATGCAAATGTATAAGCCGTGTAAAAACTAATATAAGTACAAATTCTGCCGTCGATACATGCATTATTAGCTGAGTTGTGAACTTTTTGTTTACAAATTTACAATTGAGTATGCAAATGTATTAGCATTGTAAGAACTAATTTAAATATAAATTCTGCCGTGGATACATGCATTATAGCTGAGATGTGAACTTTTTGTTTACAAATTTACAATTGAGTATGCAAATGTATTAGCCGTTTAAAAACTAATATAAATACAAATTCTGAAGTGGATTCAGGCATTATTAGCTGAGTTGTGAACTTTTTGTTTTCAAATTTACAATTAAGTATGCAAATGTATTAGCCGTGTAAAACTATTATAAATACAAATTCTGAAGTGGATACAGACATTATTAGCGGAGTTGTGAACTTTTTGTTTACAAATTTACAATTGAGTATGCAAATGTATAAGCCGTGTAAAAACTAATATAAGTACATATTCTGCCGTGGATACGTGGATGGATTAGCTGAGTTGTGAATTTTTTGTGTACAAATTTACAGATTGTTATGGACCCATATAAAAACTTTTTAGTATTTTTTTTTGAAATTAAAATGATACGCGCCTAAAAATAGTAGCTATAATTAGTATCGCCCCCTTATCTGGCAACGTCTTAAAAATGACAGTTGAAACCACCAGCTGGTGAATACCGAAGTGCAAATCGGTGAAGGGTTCTTCGGGTCTCCAGCTTCTGGCTTCGATCTTTTCTATTGGAGTCGTCAAGCTGAGAAGTTGGTCCCGAACCCAGCAGGGAAAATATACAAGAGAGCAAATGCACATGTGCTCCGGACCCTAATCCCACTGCTATTTCGGCATCGGTTGAAAAAGGCCATCATCAAACGCCAATCTACCGGCTGCCAAAGATTGCCGTGTCGGCAAGGTAAATATTTTTTATAAAAAAAAATGTCCAAGCCGATCGACATATAATAATATTTTCTTTGCACGTGTAGGTCACGCTTATTTTCTTCGACTACACGGCGAGAAATCGCTAGGTCGATTGAGCAGAAAGAAATACAAGAAAAGGAAGCACTGGGTAAATATTTCTAAAAATATTCCTGGGCTCGTTTGCACAACATTAATTATTTTAATTCCTGTAGCTAAACGAGGCAGCAGAGCAGATTGGTTACGCTATTCCGCTCTGGCCAAAAAAGGCGGCTGGAGCAGCTATCTCTGCTGGGGAAAATTTATTTGGAGTTCGCAGCAGCTTGGAGCAGAGAAAAACCCACAAAAAGTGACCCAAAAATAAACGTGTAAACACAGTGCAGATTTAAAAAAAAAATTTTTAATTAAAAATCCTTAAAATCTAGTGACAAATTAAAAGTTAACGAAGACGAGGAAATGGGTTAAATCGACTCATAAAATACACGACTAGTAAAAATGTAAAATCTCCAAAACCCGACCGCAAAATGAAAAAAAAAAAAACATGCAGAATAGTGTAAATACATATATATAAATCTTATTTTTTTATTAAATACCAATAGAGTAAAACCCTCTCGAAACATCGTCATTATTGCCAAATGATGAAATGAATTAGTATTGAAGTGCCTCAAATTGGATAAGAAATAAAAATTTAAAATAGGCATGTAAACGGTGTAAAAACAATGACAGTGGTAGTGATGGTGATGCATATGAGTAGTCAATATGATAGGAAAAAAAAACGTAACTGAAAAAAAAAAAATTTAAATAACTTTTACATATTTTAAATATTAATCAAAAAAAAAAAAAAAAAAAAACAAAACAAACAAACAAATTAAGATCATGCGGCTATATTTTTAAATTTTAATTTTCCCCTAATACACTCCAAAACATCATCGACAAGAAGGCCTTCTTCGAGAACAACAAAGTGGGTGAGTGAAAACAGAAAACAAATTATGTCACCCAGTGTAAAGGCTGATTACCGGCTTTAATGCTTATCAGCATCGATTGATTTTTTGCTATTTTGCCAATTCCTCTTTTTTATTCTGATTCATGTTATCATCGTAAATTTAAAGCATTTAAATGTAAAGCCAAAACATGCGCTACACTGAGAGAATTTCAACCGAATTATTTTATTTCCTTTACATATACATATTTTCTTGTTTTCAGCAATAGAAACTGTTTTATTGTAATTGTGCGATGTAGGTTGTTGAAGCGAAACAAAAATAGAATAATAATAAATAAATGAAATTATGTAGACCCAAAACAAACGAAAAAAAAAAACAACAAAAATAAAAACAATTAAATGGGTATAGTTATATTTTCAGAATATTTTCTAGCATCATAATTAGGCACCACATTACCATTATCACTGATTTACACTAAACAAAATAGAATTATAATGACACTGAAAAAAAAAAAAAATTAAATGATTAAATAAATAATTATATTAACATAAGTAAATAAAATAGGCTATGTAAGGATAGGGTATAGACATTAATAAATAAATAAATTAGGCCTTGAAATGTACGCAGAAAACATAATTATCTTAGGATTTTGTTTATTATTGTGAATTTGGAGAGATGTACACTAAAGAAATATCGGAAAGGAATTTTTGCTTGATTATTAAAAATTATTATAATGATGATGAATTTTTAAGTTTTCTTACTTATGGCATGGGAGACTAACAAACTGATGTATACGTAAATACTTTTGGGGTCTTTCGCTAACGATTACAAGAAGGACCATGGTTGGGAGGGTAAAGATATAGGGTGTGGCGAACAACACCTAAGGCCACCCCTGCAGGCTCAAACACTAATTCGTGCTTTCTCGTTTCTCAATTTTTTTCTCGCAGTTTAGTTTTGCCTTGTTTCATATTTTACTAATTATGAGACAATTGTTTTGTGTGTTGGTTTCGAATGAGGATCGTCTCATTGTGTAGATTCAGGAGGGACTCTATAATAAAACCTTTGACGTAACAATCCTTATCCGCAGCAAAAACCCCCCCCACATCTCCCGCTAGAGCTAGGAATCAATGGGTCCCGCTCAGCTGATGGTTAAGGGTCGACAAGCCTGAATGTGGTTAACACTCGGAGGTATGATCGAGAACAACGATACCCTGTTTATGTTTTCCCCTTTTAACGGCGAAATTACGCCACATAGATTTTTGGCGCCCAACGTGGGGCAAGTGCGTTTACGGTACATATATTTTGGCCCAGCAGGCAGGTGCGAACAGCACTTCGATTTTCCGTGCAGTCCCTAATGCTAAAAGGCAGGTGCTTAAATGTTTGTTTTGTATAGGTACTAACCCCTGATTATTGAAAGTTGTAAATCAAGCTTTAGTAAGTTTTAAATAGACTATTGGAAAGCGATCCATTATTAGCGAGTGCTGATAGGCATCGACCGTAGAAATTTAATTCTGATAAAGAAAATTCTTTGGAATAAAATAGCTTGCAACCACATAACATCAACGTATTATCTAACGAGTGACAGAGTTGAAACGAAATCGTTTTTCGCTTTAGCCTTTGTAATTTGTGAGAACAGTATCGGGTTGTTACAACAGTCATAATCTGAAAGCTCTTTGTCTTTGATGAGATTTTTATTACCATTATGAAAGTAGTCAAGAAAACTGATTGATTTTGTTATACATCTTTGGAAATCGAGTTTTTGAGTATTCGGAAATTTTCGACCGAGATTACAGGTAGCTTGCTATCAGAATAATTAACAACTTGAGTAAAGTAAGAGAAAGTCTTAATCCAATGTGTTCTATTGTGTGATCATTGTTGGAAAACGAACTAGAGGTAAGCTACTGGAATACAATATAAATGCATTTGTGTTTTATTGTCCGTAGAAAACTGTACAGTAAAGTAGATAATAGAGGTCATGCACAAGAATTACATTTACTAATTGCAATAGCCCAATTTAAATAAATTCATAAAGCACAGAATTAGTAGAAAGCCCAGAAATATGCATCTTTTGTTTATGTCTCCCTGAAAACGCCATAAGTATCGGCATCGGTTGAAAAAGGCCATCATCAAACGCCAATCTACCGGCTGCCAAAGATTGCCGTGTCGGCAAGGTAAATATTTTTTATAAAAAAAATGTCCAAGCCGATCGACATATAATAATATTTTCTTTGCACGTGTAGGTCACGCTTATTTTCTTCGACTACACGGCGAGAAATCGCTAGGTCGATTGAGCAGAAAGAAATACAAGAAAAGGAAGCACTGGGTAAATATTTCTAAAAATATTCCTGGGCTCGTTTGCACAACATTAATTATTTTAATTCCTGTAGCTAAACGAGGCAGCAGAGCAGATTGGTTACGCTATTCCGCTCTGGCCAAAAAAGGCGGCTGGAGCAGCTATCTCTGCTGGGGAAAATTTATTTGGAGTTCGCAGCAGCTTGGAGCAGAGAAAAACCCACAAAAAGTGACCCAAAAATAAACGTGTAAACACAGTGCAGATTTAAAAAAAAAAATTTTAATTAAAAATCCTTAAAATCTAGTGACAAATTAAAAGTTAACGAAGACGAGGAAATGGGTTAAAACGACTCATAAAATACACGACTAGAAAAAATGTAAAATCTCCAAAACCCGACCGCAAAATGAAAAAAAAAAAAACATGCAGAATAGTGTAAATACATATATATAAATCTTATTTTTTTATTAAATACCAATAGAGTAAAACCCTCTCGAAACATCGTCATTATTGCCAAATGATGAAATGAATTAGTATTGAAGTGCCTCAAATTGGATAAGAAATAAAAATTTAAAATAGGCATGTAAACGGTGTAAAAACAATGACAGTGGTAGTGATGGTGATGCATATGAGTAGTCAATATGATAGGAAAAAAAAACGTAACTGAAAAAAAAAAAAAATTTAAATAACTTTTACATATTTTAAATATTAATCAAACAAAAAAAAAACAAAACAAACAAACAAATTAAGATCATGCGGCTATATTTTTAAATTTTAATTTTCCCCTAATACACTCCAAAACATCATCGACAAGAAGGCCTTCTTCGAGAACAACAAAGTGGGTGAGTGAAAACAGAAAACAAATTATGTCACCCAGTGTAAAGGCTGATTACCGGCTTTAATGCTTATCAGCATCGATTGATTTTTTGCTATTTTGCCAATTCCTCTTTTTTATTCTGATTCATGTTATCATCGTAAATTTAAAGCATTTAAATGTAAAGCCAAAACATGCGCTACACTGAGAGAATTTCAACCGAATTATTTTATTTCCTTTACATATACATATTTTCTTGTTTTCAGCAATAGAAACTGTTTTATTGTAATTGTGCGATGTAGGTTGTTGAAGCGAAACAAAAATAGAATAATAATAAATAAATGAAATTATGTAGACCCAAAACAAACGAAAAAAAAAACAACAAAAATAAAAACAATTAAATGGGTATAGTTATATTTTCAGAATATTTTCTAGCATCATAATTAGGCACCACATTACCATTATCACTGATTTATACTAAACAAAAAAGAATTATAATGACACTGAAAAAAAAAAAAAAATTAAATGATTAAATAAATAATTATATTAACATAAGTAAATAAAATAGGCTATGTAAGGATAGGGTATAGACATTAATAAATAAATAAATTAGGCCTTGAAATGTACGCAGAAAACATAATTATCTTAGGATTTTGTTTATTATTGTGAATTTGGAGAGATGTACACTAAAGAAATATCGGAAAGGAATTTTTGCTTGATTATTAAAAATTATTATAATGATGATGAATTTTTAAGTTTTCTTACTTATGGCATGGGAGACTAACAAACTGATGTATACGTAAATACTTTTGGGGTCTTTCGCTAACGATTACAAGAAGGACCATGGTTGGGAGGGTAAAGATATAGGGTGTGGCGAACAACACCTAAGGCCACCCCTGCAGGCTCAAACACTAATTCGTGCTTTTTCGTTTCTCAATTTTTTTCTCGCAGTTTAGTTTTGCCTTGTTTCATATTTTACTAATTATGAGACAATTGTTTTGTGTGTTGGTTTCGAATGAGGATCGTCTCATTGTGTAGATTCAGGAGGGACTCTATAATAAAACCTTTGACGTAACAATCCTTATCCGCAGCAAAACCCCCCCCCACATCTCCCGCTAGAGCTAGGAATCAATGGGTCCCGTTCAGCTGATGGTTAAGGGTCGACAAGCCTGAATGTGGTTAACACTCGGAGGTATGATCGAGAACAACGATACCCTGTTTATGTTTTCCCCTTTTAACGGCGAAATTACGCCACATAGATTTTTGGGGCCCAACGTGGGGCAAGTGCGTTTACGGTACATATATTTTGGCCCAGCAGGCAGGTGCGAACAGCACTTCGATTTTCCGTGCAGTCGCTAATGCTAAAAGGCAGGTGCTTAAATGTTTGTTTTGTATAGGTACCAACCCCTGATTATTGAAAGTTGTAAATCAAGCTTTAGTAAGTTTTAAATAGACTATTGGAAAGCGATCCATTATTAGCGAGTGCTGATAGGCATCGACCGTAGAAATTTAATTCTGAAAAAGAAAATTCTTTGGAATAAAATAGCTTGCAACCACATAACATCAACGTATTATCTAACGAGTGACAGAGTTGAAACGAAATCGTTTTTCGCTTTAGCCTTTGTAATTTGTGAGAACAGTATCGGGTTGTTACAACAGTCATAATCTGAAAGCTCTTTGTCTTTGATGAGATTTTTATTACCATTATGAAAGTAGTCAAGAAAACTGATAGATTTTGTTATACACCTTTGGAAATCGAGTTTTTGAGTATTCGGAGATTACAGGTAGCTTGCTATCAGAATAATTAACAACTTGAGTAAAGTAAGAGAAAGTCTTAATCCAATGTGTTCTATTGTGTGATCATTGTTGGAAAACGAACTAGAGGTAAGCTACTGGAATACAATATAAATGCATTTGTGTTTTATTGTCCGTAGAAAACTGTACAGTAAAGTAGATAATAGAGGTCATGCACAAGAATTACATTTACTAATTGCAATAGCCCAATTTAAATAAATTCATAAAGCACAGAATTAGTAGAAAGCCCAGAAATATGCATCTTTTGTTTATGTCTCCCTGAAAACGCCATAAGAAAAAAAAAAAATTGTTTAGTATGCCACTTGAACACAGCTATGGGTCAACAAAGTGTTTCGTGCAGGCCGTTGTATGTTGACATATTAGGTCCCTACCCACGAAGCAAGAAAGGTCACATAGGGTTACTTATTGTCCTTGATCACTTCAGTCGTTACCATTGGTTGTGTCCTCTAAAAAAATTTACCTCTTCCGCGATCATAGATTTTCTGCGAAATCGAATTTTTGCTGAATTTGGAACACCCGAGATCCTCGTAAGCGACAATGGATCTCAATTCAAGTCTAATGAGTTTGAAGCCTTTTTAACAAAGTTCGGAATCAAGCATACGCTTTCAGCGTTATATTCTCCTCAGAGCAACGCGGCGGAGAGGGTAAATCGCTCCTTATTGGCTGCGATACGATCCTATCTGCGAGCAGATCAAAACGAATGGGATTCTAATTTAACTAGCATTTCCTCGGCATTGCGATCCTCGCTGCACCAAGCCCTTGGCTGCTCACCTTACAAGGCCCTGTTTGGCTTTAATATGGTAAATCATGGAAGTGATTATAAGTTGTTGAAAAAGCTTTTCTCTCTTAGAAGAATCTCCGCTTTTGAATTGTCAGGATAAACTTCATTGGTTACGAGATGAGATTAAGCAAAATAGCCGCACGGCGTATGAGCGTAATGCGACGCAATACAACTTGCGATCCAGGCCAGTCTCGTACAAAGAAGGCCAAGAGGTGTTTAAACGAAACTTTTACCTGAGTAATTTCTCTAAGAATTTCAATAAGAAATTAGGGCCGCAGTTTTCAAAATGTCGAGTGAAGAAAACAGTAGGAACAGCTTATTACTTGCTAGAAACATTGCAAGGCAAAGAAATCGGTACATATCACGCCAAGGATCTTCGAAGCTAATTCCAGCTAATCGTGCCTCGGAGCCTCGTTAGATTATCTGGTGGTGTAATGGACCCATATAAATACTTTTTAGTATTTTTTTTTGAAATTAAAATGATACGCGCCTAAAAATAGTAGCGATAATTAGTATCGCCCCCTTATCTGGCAACGTCTTAAAAATGACAGTTGAAACCACCAGCTGGTGAATACCGAAGTGCAAATCGGTGAAGGGTTCTTCGGGTCTCCAGCTTCTGGCTTCGATCTTTTCTATTGGAGTCGTCAAGCTGATAAGTTGGTCCCGAACCCTGCAGGGAAAATATACAAGAGAGCAAATGCACATGTGCTCCGGACCCTAATCCCACTGCTATTTCGGCATCGGTTGAAAAAGGCCATCATCAAACGCCAATCTACCGGCTGCCAAAGATTGCTGTGTCGGCAAGGTAAATATTTTTTATAAAAAAAATGTCCAAGCCGATCGACATATAATAATATTTTCTTTGCACGTGTAGGTCACGCTTATTTTCTTCGACTACACGGCGAGAAATCGCTAGGTCGATTGAGCAGAAAGAAATACAAGAAAAGGAAGCACTGGGTAAATATTTCTAAAAATATTCCTGGGCTCGTTTGCACAACATTAATTATTTTAATTCCTGTAGCTAAACGAGGCAGCAGAGCAGATTGGTTACGCTATTCCGCTCTGGCCAAAAAAGGCGGCTGGAGCAGCTATCTCTGCTGGGGAAAATTTATTTGGAGTTCGCAGCAGCTTGGAGCAGAGAAAAACCCACAAAAAGTGACCCAAAAATAAACGTGTAAACACAGTGCAGATTTAAAAAAAAAATTTTAAATTAAAAATCCTTAAAATCTAGTGACAAATTAAAAGTTAACGAAGACGAGGAAATGGGTTAAAACGACTCATAAAATACACGACTAGTTAAAATGTAAAATCTCCAAAACCCGACCGCAAAATGAAAAAAAAAAAAAAAACATGCAGAATAGTGTAAATACATATATATAAATCTTATTTTTTTATTAAATACCAATAGAGTAAAACCCTCTCGAAACATCGTCAATATTGCCAAATGATGAAATGAATTAGTATTGAAGTGCCTCAAATTGGATAAGAAATAAAAATTTAAAATAGGCATGTAAACGGTGTAAAAACAATGACAGTGGTAGTGATGGTGATGCATATGAGCAGTCAATATGATAGGAAAAAAAAACAACAAGAGCGTGAGCTTAGCAAATCCAACTAAAATCGTACACTGCAATACAAAGTTTCGTTGCCAGTAAGAATATAAACAATTAAAACTAAACAAAAAAATAAAACACAAGAAAATAAAATAAATAATATGTAATAATTAATATCAAATATGAAAAATGTAACTGAAAAAAAAAAAATTTTAATAACTTTTACATATTTTAAATATTAATCAAAAAAAACAAAAAAACAAAACAAACAAACAAATTAAGATCATGCGGCTATATTTTTAAATTTTAATTTTCCCCTAATACACTCCAAAACATCATCGACAAGAAGGCCTTCTTCGAGAACAACAAAGTGGGTGAGTGAAAACAGAAAACAAATTATGTCACCCAGTGTAAAGGCTGATTACCGGCTTTAATGCTTATCAGCATCGATTGATTTTTTGCTATTTTGCCAATTCCTGTTTTTTATTCTGATTCATGTTATCATCGTAAATTTAAAGCATTTAAATGTAAAGCCAAAACATGCGCTACACTGAGAGAATTTCAACCGAATTATTTTATTTCCTTTACATATACATATTTTCTTGTTTTCAGCAATAGAAACTGTTTTATTGTAATTGTGCGATGTAGGTTGTTGAAGCGAAACAAAAATAGAATAATAATAAATACATGAAATTATGTAGACCCAAAACAAACGAAAAAAAAACAACAAAAATAAAAACAATTAAATGGGTAAAGTTATATTTTCAGAATATTTTCTAGCATCATAATTAGGCACCACATTACCATTATCACTGATTTACACTAAACAAAATAGAATTATAATGACACTGAAAAAAAAAAAAATTAAATGATTAAATAAATAATTATATTAACATAAGTAAATAAAATAGGCTATGTAAGGATAGGGTAAAGACATTAATAAATAAATAAATTAGGCCTTGAAATGTACGCAGAAAACATAATTATCTTAGGATTTTGTTTATTATTGTGAATTTGGAGAGATGTACACTAAAGAAATATCGGAAAGGAATTTTTGCTTGATTATTAAAAATTATTATAATGATGATGAATTTTTAAGTTTTCTTACTTATGGCATGGGAGACTAACAAACTGATGTATACGTAAATACTTTTGGGGTCTTTCGCTAACGATTACAAGAATTACCATGGTTGGGAGGGTAAAGATATAGGGTGTGGCGAACAACACCTAAGGCCACCCCTGCAGGCTCAAACACTAATTCGTGCTTTCTCGTTTCTCAATTTTTTTCTCGCAGTTTAGTTTTTCCTTGTTTCATATTTTACTAATTATGAGACAATTGTTTTGTGTGTTGGTTTCGAATGAGGATCATCTCATTGTGTAGATTCAGGAGGGACTCTATAATAAAACCTTTGACGTAACAATCCTTATCCGCAGCAAAACCCCCCCCCCCACATCTCCCGCTAGAGCTAGGAATCAATGGGTCCCGCTCAGCTGATGGTTAAGGGTCGACAAGCCTGAATGTGGTTAACACTCGGAGGTATGATCGAGAACAACGATACCCTGTTTATGTTTTCCCCTTTTAACGGCGAAATTACGCCACATAGATTTTTGGCGCCCAACGTGGGGCAAGTGCGTTTACGGTACATATATTTTGGCCCAGCAGGCAGGTGCGAACAGCACTTCGATTTTCCGTGCAGTCCCTAATGCTAAAAGGCAGGTGCTTAAATGTTTGTTTTGTATAGGTACTAACCCCTGATTATTGAAAGTTGTAAATCAAGCTTTAGTAAGTTTTAAATAGACTATTGGAAAGCGATCCATTATTAGCGAGTGCTGATAGGCATCGACCGTAGAAATTTAATTCTGAAAAAGAAAATTCTTTGGAATAAAATAGCTTGCAACCACATAACATCAACGTATTATCTAACGAGTGACAGAGTTGAAACGAAATCGTTTTTCGCTTTAGCCTTTGTAATTTGTGAGAACAGTATCGGGTTGTTACAACAGTCATAATCTGAAAGCTCTTTGTCTTTGATGAGATTTTTATTACCATTATGAAAGTAGTCAAGAAAACTGATTGATTTTGTTATACATCTTTGGAAATCGAGTTTTTGAGTATTCGGAAATTTTCGACCGAGATTACAGGTAGCTTGCTATCAGAATAATTAACAACTTGAGTAAAGTAAGAGAAAGTCTTAATCCAATGTGTTCTATTGTGTGATCATTGTTGGAAAACGAACTAGAGGTAAGCTACTGGAATACAATATAAATGCATTTGTGTTTTATTGTCCGTAGAAAACTGTACAGTAAAGTAGATAATAGAGGTCATGCACAAGAATTACATTTACTAATTGCAATAGCCCAATTTAAATAAATTCATAAAGCACAGAATTAGTAGAAAGCCCAGAAATATGCATCTTTTGTTTATGTCTCCCTGAAAACGCCATAAGAAAAAAAAAAATTGTTTAGTATGCCAGTTGAACACAGCTATGGGTCAACAAAGTGTTTCGTGCAGGCCGTTGTATGTTGACATATTAGGTCCCTACCCACGAAGCAAGAAAGGTCACATAGGGTTACTTATTGTCCTTGATCACTTCAGTCGTTACCATTGGTTGTGTCCTCTAAAAAAATTTACCTCTTCCACGATCATAGATTTTCTGCGAAATCGAATTTTTGCTGAATTTGGAACACCCGAGATCCTCGTAAGCGACAATGGATCTCAATTCAAGTCTAATGAAGCCTTTTTAACAAAGTTCGGAATCAAGCATACGCTTTCAGCGTTATATTCTCCTCAGAGCAACGCGGCGGAGAGGGTAAATCGTTCCTTATTGGCTGCGATACGATCCTATCTGCGAGCAGATCAAACCGAATGGGATTCTAATTTAACTAGCATTTCCTCGGCATTGCGATCCTCGCCGCACCAAGCCCTTGGCTGCTCACCTTACAAGGCCCTGTTTGGCTTTAATATGGTAAATCATGGAAGTGATTATAAGTTGTTGAAAAAGCTATCTCTCTTAGAAGAATCTCCGCTTTTGAATTGTCAGGATAAACTTCATTGGTTACGAGATGAGATTAAGCAAAATAGCCGCACGGCGTATGAGCGTAATGCGACGCAATACAACTTGCGATCCAGGCCAGTCTCGTACAAAGAAGGCCAAGAGGTGTTTAAACGCAACTTTTACCTGAGTAATTTCTCTAAGAATTTCAATAAGAAATTAGGGCCGCAGTTTTCAAAATGTCGAGTGAAGAAAACAGTAGGAACAGCTTATTACTTGCTAGAAACATTGCAAGGCAAAGAAATCGGTACATATCACGCCAAGGATCTTCGAAGCTAATTCCAGCTAATCGTGCCTCGGAGCCTCGTTAGATTATCTGGTGGTGTAATGGACCCATATAAATACTTTTTAGTATTTTTTTTTGAAATTAAAATGATACGCGCCCAAAAATAGTAGCGATAATTAGTATCGCCCCCTTATCTGGCAACGTCTTAAAAATGACAGTTGAAACCACCAGCTGGTGAATACCGAAGTGCAAATCGGTGAAGGGTTCTTCGGGTCTCCAGCTTCTGGCTTCGATCTTTTCTATTGGAGTCGTCAAGCTGATAAGTTGGTCCCGAACCCTGCAGGGAAAATATACAAGAGAGCAAATGCACATGTGCTCCGGACCCTAATCCCACTGCTATTTCGGCATCGGTTGAAAAAGGCCATCATCAAACGCCAATCTACCGGCTGCCAAAGATTGCTGTGTCGGCAAGGTAAATATTTTTTATAAAAAAAATGTCCAAGCCGATCGACATATAATAATATTTTCTTTGCACGTGTAGGTCACGCTTATTTTCTTCGACTACACGGCGAGAAATCGCTAGGTCGATTGAGCAGAAAGAAATACAAGAAAAGGAAGCACTGGGTAAATATTTCTAAAAATATTCCTGGGCTCGTTTGCACAACATTAATTATTTTAATTCCTGTAGCTAAACGAGGCAGCAGAGCAGATTGGTTACGCTATTCCGCTCTGGCCAAAAAAGGCGGCTGGAGCAGCTATCTCTGCTGGGGAAAATTTATTTGGAGTTCGCAGCAGCTTGGAGCAGAGAAAAACCCACAAAAAGTGACCCAAAAATAAACGTGTAAACACAGTGCAGATTTAAAAAAAAAATTTTTAATTAAAAATCCTTAAAATCTAGTGACAAATTAAAAGTTAACGAAGACGAGGAAATGGGTTAAATCGACTCATAAAATACACGACTAGTAAAAATGTAAAATCTCCAAAACCCGACCGCAAAATGAAAAAAAAAACATGCAGAATAGTGTAAATACATATATATAAATCTTATTTTTATACCCTTGCAGGGTATTATAATTTCAGTCAGAAGTTTGCAACGCAGTGAAGGAGACGTTTCCGACCCTATAAAGTATATATATTCTTGATCAGCATCAACAGCCGAGTCGATCTAGCCATGTCCGTCTGTCCGTCTGTCCGTCTGTCTGTCTGTCCGTCTGTCCGTCTGTCTGTCTGTCCGTCTGTCTGTTTCTACGCAAACTAGTCCCTCAGTTTTAAAGCTATCTGAATGAAACTTTGCATATAGTCTTCTATATACTCTCACTGCTATATATGTCGGAACGGGCCGGATCGGGCGACTATATCATATAGCTGCCATACAAATGTTCGATAAATTTTTAGAAAAAAAATTATAACTTTGCTGTTTTTCAATATTTTTGCACACTTTTTTAGATATGGCCATTCTATATTATTATAGAATTTTGGTAAAAAATTTTATGAAAATCGGACGACTATATGATATAGCTGCCATAGGAACGATCGAGAAATAAATAGGAAAAAAATTATAGCTTCGTTGTTTTCCAACGTATGTTTATCTACTCTGAGATATAAGCTTTTTTTATTTTTCTTGAATTATGGTATAAATTTCATAAAAATCGGACAACTATATCATATAGCTGCCATAGAAGCGATCGGTAGATGTAGAGAAAATGTAAGGCTGGGAATGTAAAACTGTAACCGTCAAACTGTAAACATAATAAGTCTAGGTAAAATGTAATGAAACTCTGTTTTGTGTGTGTTTTAAGCATTTAAATTTATAATACCTATAAATATCAAAACCAATCTGCAAGGGTATACAAACTTCGGCGTGCCGAAGTTAGCTTCCTTTCTTGTTTTATTAAATACCAATAGAGTAAAACCCTCTCGAAACATCGTCATTATTGCCAAATGATGAAATGAATTAGTATTGAAGTGCCTCAAATTGGATAAGAAATAAAAATTTAAAATAGGCATGTAAACGGTGTAAAAACAATGACAGTGGTAGTGATGGTGATGCATATGAGCAGTCAATATGATAGGAAAAAAAAACAACAAGAGCGTGAGCTTAGCAAATCCAACTAAAATCGTACACTGCAATACAAAGTTTCGTTGCCAGTAAGAATATAAACAATTAAAACTAAACAAAAAAATAAAACACAAGAAAATAAAATAAATAATATGTAATAATTAATATCAAATATGAAAAATGTAACTGAAAAAAAAATTTTAATAACTTTTACATATTTTAAATATTAATCAAAAAAAAAAAATAAAATAAAACAAACAAACAAATTAAGATCATGCGGCTATATTTTTAAATTTTAATTTTCCCCTAATACACTCCAAAACATCATCGACAAGAAGGCCTTCTTCGAGAACAACAAAGTGGGTGAGTGAAAACAGAAAACAAATTATGTCACCCAGTGTAAAGGCTGATTACCGGCTTTAATGCTTATCAGCATCGATTGATTTTTTGCTATTTTGCCAATTCCTCTTTTTTATTCTGATTCATGTTATCATCGTAAATTTAAAGCATTTAAATGTAAAGCCAAAACATGCGCTACACTGAGAGAATTTCAACCGAATTATTTTATTTCCTTTACATATACATATTTTCTTGCTTTCAGCAATAGAAACTGTTTTATTGTAATTGTGCGATGTAGGTTGTTGAAGCGAAACAAAAATAGAATAATAATAAATAAATGAAATTATGTAGACCCAAAACAAACGAAAAAAAAAAACAAAAATAAAAACAATTAAATGGGTAAAGTTATATTTTCAGAATATTTTCTAGCATCATAATTAGGCACCACATTACCATTATCACTGATTTACACTAAACAAAATAGAATTATAATGACACTGAAAAAAAAAAAATTAAATGATTAAATAAATAATTATATTAACATAAGTAAATAAAATAGGCTATGTAAGGATAGGGTAAAGACATTAATAAATAAATAAATTAGGCCTTGAAATGTACGCAGAAAACATAATTATCTTAGGATTTTGTTTATTATTGTGAATTTGGAGAGATGTACACTAAAGAAATATCGGAAAGGAATTTTTGCTTGATTATTAAAAATTATTATAATGATGATGAATTTTTAAGTTTTCTTACTTATGGCATGGGAGACTAACAAACTGATGTATACGTAAATACTTTTGGGGTCTTTCGCTAACGATTACAAGAATTACCATGGTTGGGAGGGTAAAGATATAGGGTGTGGCGAACAACACCTAAGGCCACCCCTGCAGGCTCAAACACTAATTCGTGCTTTCTCGTTTCTCAATTTTTTTCTCGCAGTTTAGTTTTTCCTTGTTTCATATTTTACTAATTATGAGACAATTGTTTTGTGTGTTGGTTTCGAATGAGGATCATCTCATTGTGTAGATTCAGGAGGGACTCTATAATAAAACCTTTGACGTAACAATCCTTATCCGCAGCAAAACCCCCCCCCCCCACATCTCCCGCTAGAGCTAGGAATCAATGGGTCCCGCTCAGCTGATGGTTAAGCCTGAATGTGGTTAACACTCGGAGGTATGATCGAGAACAACGATACCCTGTTTATGTTTTCCCCTTTTAACGGCGAAATTACGCCACAAATTGAATATGCAAATATATTAGCCATGTAAAAACTAATATAATTACAAATTCTGAAGTGGATATATGCACTATTATCTGAGTTGTGAACTTTTTGTTTACAATTTTACAATTGAGCATGCAAATGTATTAGCCGTGTAAAAACTAATATAAATATAAATTCTGAAGTGGATTCAGGCATTATTAGCTGAGTTGTGAACTTTTTGTTTACAAATTTACAATTGAGTGTGCAAATGTATTAGCCTTCTAAAAACTAATTTAAGTACAAATTCTGCCGTGGATACATGCATTATTAGCGGAGTTGTGAACTTTTTGTTTACAAATTTACAATTGAGTATGCAAATGTATTAGCATCCCTGCAGTACCATTCATCAACATTTCATCAACGTTTCATCAATAGCCGAAGCGTTTTGTTGATGATTCATCGATGAATTGCCATACAAATTACTGATGAATTTACCATGGGCATGTCATAGGCTGTCATCAACAGCAATTCATCAACATTTAAGCATCATTTCATCGATGAATTATTGATGAAAGGCTGATGAAATGTTGATGAAATACTGATGAATTACTGATGAAATACTGATGAAATGTTGATGAAATGTTGATGAAATACTGATGAAATACGGATGAAATGTTGATGATTCATCAACAAATCATCAACATTTCATCAGTATTTCATCAACATTTCATCAGTATTTCATCAACATTTCATCAACATTTCATCAGTATTTCATCAGTAATTCATCAGTATTTCATCAACATATCATCAGTATTTCATCAACATTAGATTGATGAAATGATGATGATTCATCGATGAATTATTGATGATTTTTTTTTTTTCATATATAAAATAAAATTCTTGAAATTTTATTAATATTATTTATTCTTACTAATTCTAAACCAACACTAAGACACAAATATAAACAATTAACATTAAATCCATATATTGAAAAGCCTCAAGGTCTGTTTGCTCCTCGGTTTTCCGCTTTTTATTGACGTAGACCAAATTTTTTGCGTAGTAACTTCTCTGGAGGCTCAGTTCTATCCACTTGGGCAATTGCATCTACAAAAAAATAATAATAAATCAAGGGAATACATAATAATACAATTAAATAGAATTTACCCAAAAGATCCTCGTTTCAATATGTTGGCCATTACTGCAGTCAGAAAAGAAAAAAATAATATAATATACTAGCGGACCCGGCGAACTTTATCTCGCCCCAACTTCGACTGATTAAAACAAATTAAATTGAAACGTTCCGTTTCTACTTTGACGTACATGTCGACACAGTACTGTTGAAACAAACGGCGGTATCTTAACATATGATTGTCAACATAAAGTCGAATCATCAATCGTTGTCGCTGGTGGCCGTTCTGCTCTTTGCGCTGCGTTCGTGTCCGTAAAGTAGACACGCTGGCCGTTCTCCAAGTGAACAGATAAGTGCACGACAGTCGGGTAACGTTCATGAATCGGAAATGAAAATAGCCGCCAAATGGCCTCGTTACAACTAACGTAGCGTCCAAGTTGAAATTTCGTCACCTCGTCGTTTGCATTCGGATCAGCAATGCCAAACACCGCCATGTCGCTCCCTTTGTTCACATATTTGCAAACGTATTTGATGGATTTGATAGAGTTGCAGTACTCAACATTGCAATGCGTTGAGAACGTTTTCGACAAAAGCGGGCAATATGGAACGATCCAGCGGTTATCCACGATTACTGTTACGTTTGTTTCGTTACGTTTCACCATTAATTCGATTTGCCGTTATCATCTGGAGAACGACGCCTATACAATGGATATCCATCGTTTCCACTGATTGTTTCAGCCGTCAACGGACGGGGAAATCGTGCATTCATGCATACTGACTCTGGGTTGTGGACTCCGCAAGGGCCATGGATCATGCTCGTTGTCACAATGGAATGCAGCTCGGGATCAGTTTGCTTATCTGGTATTTCGGCTGAAATAATCGAATCAATATGATCTGGTCGGATCTTGTCGAACATCCAGAGCAGAATGTGCGCATGTGGTAAGCCACGCTTTTGCCACTCAACCGAGTACATCCAACAACGAACTGCGCCAAAAACCTTCTGCTTAACAATGTAATCCATAAGTACTGTGATCTTTTGCTTGAATACTCGTGCAGTGATGTCAGGTCGATCGCTGGATGTTTGTCCTGAAAGCAACAAATTGGTAATTTCGGGCCATTTCGGATTGCATGTGAAGGTGATGAATAAATCCGGGCGTCCGTAATTCCGGACATACGTCATCGCATCTTGAGCATACTCATGCATATGGCGCGGGCTTCCAACATAAGTAGCTGGGAGAATGGTCAAAAAACCGATGTTGGCCGCGTGTTCTTCAGTAGCGATGGCGTCACGCAAGTGGATGTACTCGTCTGAGCGCAACTTCGACTGATTAAAACGAATGAAATTGAGACGTTCCGTTTCTACTTTGACGTACATGTCTGTTGAAACAAACGGCGGTATCTTAACAATCAACTGTCAACATCAAGTCGAATCATCAATCGATACGCATAAAAATTCATACAGCTAACCTTCTTATTCGTTTCTTCTCCTAAAATTTGAATTCAAACTCAGTTGTAGAATTAAAAAGACGTGATGACTTTTAAACAAACCTGTCGTTGGATTGACCATCTTTATGTTGAAGTGATACCCATCTTCTCCACGACAGAACATCAACGGGTATTGAAGAGCATCATAAGACCGATGAGTCTCATAAACTCGCTGCAATTGGCCATTATCCCGACGCTTAAGAACAATATCGCGTGATTCAACATTCTCGCCAACAATCACCACTGCGACTTCATTGATAGTGGGAGCATTAAATTGTCTTGCATGGCTACCAGTGGGTCTTTTGTCAGCGCTGATAATGATTTTATGTTCGTCATAATGCATTATATCCAATGCGGTTTTAAACAATCTGACCAATTCATTATGCTCATGGAGAAGGTTTTGCAATTGTTGAATAATTTCACGTTTAGTTGCAGTAAAAATTGCACAGCGGTGATTTAGTTCAACTTCCGAATCACCAATGAAATAGATCTGAAGGAATTTATGATCTTTGTTTTGTGGTGGTAACAAAGCGCCCGCTCGGTGGTGAATTTGCCCTTGAATCTGAATGTTGGGATGCAATTTTGAAAAAATGTGATAATAAAGAGACGCAATTACCTTATAACTTGGATTGTAGCCTGATTGTTGAACAACCTCGGCTCCAAAAGACGTCATTTGAAAGCATCCGTTATATTTTTGTGCAAGCTTCAGGAAACTGTTAGATTGGGCTGAGTTTCCATATAGTAGCGAGTACAAAGGCTCTGGTGGATGAGCCAAAACGGGCAATTTAATTTTGCCACCTGCACAGCATAAGCCGGGGGTTTCCAACCGAAACTTCAATGCATTACAATGCTGACATACAACAGATAATGAACCAATAACAACGCACGTAAGATCCTTGTAGGATGTTTCAGGATTGTATGCGAATGCAGCGCGATTCAAGTTTTCATTTGCGGCTCGTCTTCCTCTATTATTTTGTCGGGCTTGAGGTGGTCTTTGTGCAGCGCGAAGCTGTGCCATTTGGGCACGTATCGATGCATTTATTTCTGTACGTTCCTCTTGCGTCCGACTATTAAGGAAATTCTGATTATTTATTGCATTGCGAGAACGCCGCCCAAGATTTGATCGTCTAACAGCAGGCATTACTTCCAATTGTTTAAGCTCACTTTGGTAATGCTTCGTTAGCTCGATTTTTTTGTTTAAATATTTTTTTACCGAGTTCATTGATACACAATTTCAACGCAGCTATGATCTTTGTAGGGTGTTTCAGAATTTTACATACAACAGTGTGTCCATCTGTTGAGCCGCTAGCGACCTTTCCGGAAGGACTTTCCAAAATTTTCTTATGCTATAACCTTCTTCTGGCAATTACAAAAAACTGAATAAAAAATTGAGCCAAATCGGCCCAGCCGTTCTCTTGTGATTTGATCCCTAACATTTTTTGTCTCCATTTTTATATATATAGATAATAAATAAAATAATACACATAGGCTTTTATTTAATTATAAACACTTCACTTTACTCACCTATTTATATATTCCAAAAGGGCCCGGAACGAATTTATTTAAGAATTTATTTATTAATTAATGAAACACACGACACTTCTGCAGTGCAGAGCACTTCGACTTCTAATGCAAAGGGAATAAGAAGCAAGACGAAACCGAAAACCGCTGCTCCGAAAATATGGAGTCGAACCTTCGAGAATCTATTTTAATTGCGTCATCTACTTTGTTTCGGACTTCAAAAAACGAAGTCCATGCAAATTGTTTTTGTTTTTTTTTTGCATGCACCGACAAATCGGACTCGAAGGGAGTTCGGGTCTCCGAAGGGAGAGCGGGTCTCCGAAGGGAGTTCGGGTTCAAGTAGCAGTCGGCAGAGCGTCGATTCTGTCGGCGTCGCAGTCGGCGCGTTGATGAAATGTTGATGAAAAGGCCTATTGATGAAATGTGGTACTGCAGGGATTGTAAGAACTAATTTAAATATAAATTCTGCCGTGGATACATGCATTATAGCTAAGATGTGAACTTTTTGTTTACAAATTTGCAATTGAGTATGCAAATGTATTAGCATTGTAAGAACTAATTTAAATATAAATTCTGCCGTGGATATATGCATTATTATCTGAGTTGTGAACTTTTTGTTTACAAATTTACAATTAAGTATGCAAATGTATTAGACGTGTATAAACTAATATAATTACAAATTCTGAAGTGGATATATGCACTATTATCTGAGTTGTGAACTTTTTGTTTACAATTTTACAATTGAGTATGCAAATGTATTAGCATTGTAAGAACTAATTTAAATATAAATTCTGCCGTGGATACATGCATTATTAGCTGAGATGTGAACTTTTTGTTTACAAATTTACAATTGAGTATGCAAATGTATTAGCATTGTAAGAACTAATTTAAATATAAATTCTAAAGTGGATATATGCATTATTATCTGAGTTGTGAACTTTTTGTTTACAAATTTACAATTGAGTATGCAAATGTATTAGACGTGTAAAAACTAATATAAATATAAATTCTGAAGTGGATTCAGGCATTATTAGCTAAGTTGTGAACTTTTTGTTTACAAATTTACAATTGAGTATGCAAATGTATTAGCATTGTAAGAACTAATTTAAATATAAATTCTGCCGTGGATACATGCATTATTATCTGAGTTGTGAACTTTTTGTTTACAAATTTACAATTAAGTATGCAAATGTATTAGCATTGTAAGAACTAATTTAAATATAAATTCTGCCGTGGATACATGGATTATTATCTGAGTTGTGAACTTTTTGTTTACAATTTTACAATTGAGTATGCAAATGTATTAGCATTGTAAGAACTAATTTAAATATAAATTCTGCCGTGGTTACATGCATTATTAGCTGAGATGTGAACTTTTTGTTTACAAATTTACAATTGAGTATGCAAATGTATTAGCATTGTAAGAACTAATTTAAATATAAATTCTAAAGTGGATATATGCATTATTATCTGAGTTGTGAACTTTTTGTTTACAAATTTACAATTGAGTATGCAAATGTATTAGACGTGTAAAAACTAATATAAATATAAATTCTGAAGTGGATTCAGGCATTATTAGCTAAGTTGTGAACTTTTTGTTTACAAATTTACAATTGAGTATGCAAATGTATAGGCCGTGTAAAAACTAATATAAGTACAAATTCTGCCGTCGATACATGCATTATTAGTTGAGTTGTGAACTTTTTGTTTACAAATTTACAATTGAGTATGCAAATGTATTAGCATTGTAAGAACTAATTTAAATATAAATTCTGCCGTGGATACATGCATTATTATCTGAGTTGTGAACTTTTTGTTTACAAATTTACAATTAAGTATGCAAATGTATTAGACGTGTATAAACTAATATAATTACAAATTCTGAAGTGGATATATGCACTATTATCTGAGTTGTGAACTTTTTGTTTACAATTTTACAATTGAGTATGCAAATGTATTAGCATTGTAAGAACTAATTTAAATATAAATTCTGCCGTGGATACATGCATTATTAGCTGAGATGTGAACTTTTTGTCTACAAATTTACAATTGAGTGTGCAAATGTATTAGCCTTCTAAAAACTAATATAAGTACAAATTCTGCCGTGGATACAAGCATTATTAGCTGAGTTGTGAACTTTTTGTTTACTAATTTACAATTGAGTATGCAAATGTATTAGCATTGTAAGAACTAATTTAAATATAAATTCTGCCGTGGATATATGCATTATTAGCTGAGATGTGAACTTTTTGTTTACAAATGTACAATTGAGTATGCAAATGTATTAGCATTGTAAGAACTAATTTAAATATAAATTCTAAAGTGGATATATGCATTATTATCTGAGTTGTGAACTTTTTGTTTACAAATTTACAATTGAGTATGCAAATGTATTAGACGTGTAAAAACTAATATAAATATAAATTCTGAAGTGGATTCAGGCATTATTAGCTGAGTTGTGAACTTTTTGTTTACAAATTTACAATTGAGTATGCAAATGTATAAGCCGTGTAAAAACTAATATTAGTACAAATTCTGCCGTCGATACATGCATTATTTGCTGAGTTGTGAACTTTTTTTTTACAAATTTACAATTGAGTATGCAAATGTATTAGCCGTGTAAAAACTAATATAAATACAAATTCTGAAGTGGATTCAGGCATTATTAGCTGAGTTGTGAACTTTTTGTTTTCCAATTTACAATTAAGTATGCAAATATATTAGCCGTGTAAAACTATTATAAATACAAATTCTGAAGTGGATACAGACATTATTAGCGGAGTTTTGAACTTTTTGTTTACAAATTTACAATTGAGTATGCAAATGTATAAGCCGTGTAAAAACTAATATAAGTACATATTCTGCCGTGGATACGTGGATGGATTAGCTGAGTTGTGAATTTTTTGTGTACAAATTTACAATTGAGTATGCAAATATATTAGCCATGTAAAAACTAATATTGTTTAGGAGTGGGGTTGCTGGTAAATCCTCCGCAAAAGGATTAGTAGAAAAATCCGTCCCACGAAGAAGAAACGCAGTAAAAAGGTCCAGAAATTCGGGGGTCGAAAAATGACGTTGGCATGGAGCGCCCTTTGCATGCATTTATTGACATTCGTTTTGGAACTGAACTTAGCTTTGTTTACAAATTTACAATTGAGTATGCAAATGTATTAGACGTGTAAAAACTAATATAAATATAAATTCTGAAGTGGATTCAGGCATTATTAGCTGAGTTGTGAACTTTTTGTTTACAAATTTACAATTGAGTATGCAAATGTATAAGCCGTGTAAAAACTAATATTAGTACAAATTCTGCCGTCGATACATGCATTATTTGCTGAGTTGTGAACTTTTTTTTTACAAATTTACAATTGAGTATGCAAATGTATTAGCCGTGTAAAAACTAATATAAATACAAATTCTGAAGTGGATTCAGGCATTATTAGCTGAGTTGTGAACTTTTTGTTTTCCAATTTACAATTAAGTATGCAAATATATTAGCCGTGTAAAACTATTATAAATACAAATTCTGAAGTGGATACAGACATTATTAGCGGAGTTTTGAACTTTTTGTTTACAAATTTACAATTGAGTATGCAAATGTATAAGCCGTGTAAAAACTAATATAAGTACATATTCTGCCGTGGATACGTGGATGGATTAGCTGAGTTGTGAATTTTTTGTGTACAAATTTACAATTGAGTATGCAAATATATTAGCCATGTAAAAACTAATATTGTTTAGGAGTGGGGTTGCTGGTAAATCCTCCGCAAAAGGATTAGTAGAAAAATCCGTCCCACGAAGAAGAAACGCAGTAAAAAGGTCCAGAAATTCGGGGGTCGAAAAATGACGTTGGCATGGAGCGCCCTTTGCATGCATTTATTGACATTCGTTTTGGAACTGAACTTAGCTTAGCCTAAGGGCCCGCTGCCGGCCGAGAAGCCCATCTTAACGGCGAGAGAGCGGGAGAGCGGGAGAACCGTAAACTAGAGCGGCGTAGCCGTCCCTAGAAGCGAGCGACGATCGGGAACACGGAGCGTGCGATCGGTAATACCGAGGAGCGGAGAGCGGGCGAGCGTTGCTAAGCTGGGAGCGCTTAAGCTTTTGGACGCTCGGCGGCCAGAGGGGGAGCAGGGGCCTCCTGGCGTAAACATTCTCCCCCCCCTTGCAATCACTCGGGTTGCAATAAACCCGTACAGGACGATGGTATGGAGGGGCGTCAGAGCGCCGCCTAGATCGTTGATGCTGGAGCGACGAGGAGCGATGAAGAACGGATGAGTGCCAAGGAGAGGCGGATGATTGCCATGGAGAGGCGGGAGCTTGTCGCAAGGAGCTTGCTGAACAAGGCGGAGGCGTCGAATGCCGTGACCAGGACGCATCACTATGCGCTAGAAGACGTCGAACTTTCCGTAGCGGACGAACGTTGGCAGACTCGGCAATGGTAGGACTAAGAACCTCGAGTACGTCTGCCTTCCAGAGCGATCGCGGTGTGTGGAAGTGAAGCCCTCGTAAGTGATCTGGATGAAAAGGGATGACATGGAGATGAGTAATGGTCAATAATGTGCGAACTAGAAGTATGGGGGTGACCGATGCTGCGAGCGGAGTGGATGCTCTGGACGGTCATGCGGATGTAGGAGAGTGTGGTGGTGCTGATTGCACGTCTTGCATCGGTCACCGCTGCGGCAGGTTCCCTCTGAATGTTCGTGGGCCAAACAGTTGGAACAATAGCGGTGGTCGAGAACCGCTCGGAGCCTCTTCTCAGCGCAGAGTTTGAGGAACTGTTGGCACTTCCGGAGCGGATGGTTCCCTTGGCAGACTCGGCATTGGTAGGATAAAATACCTCGGGAACGCCTGCTCTTGCTGTCGTCGTACGGAACCCAGTAATTGGAGGAATCGGCAGAAGTGGTCACTCGTGTGGAGAACGAGGAAACCCTTTGGATGGGTGCGGGTCGAGGACTAGATGGAGCGGAGGGTCTTGGAACGGTAGCCGCAGGGTTGTCGCGGTGCAGCAGAGTATGATGCCGGCTGTGACACGTAAAGCAGGAATGGGCACTAGTACAGTCCCGTTGCTGGTGCCCTCGCGAAAAACAATTCAAGCAGAGTTGTTTTCTTCGGATGAAGTCTGTCCGCTTATTGACATTCATGTCTAGGAAAAGCGGACATACTCACGCGTCCAACTCACGCCAGGTTTGAATTTCGGCCTTATTGTGAATTGATTGCTCCCACAAGGAGAGCGTAATCTTGGGAAGCTTCGAGGAGACCATATACACAAGAAGGCAGTCCCACGCCTCGACTTCAATGGAGGACATTTGTAACGCGGTCAAACAGCTTTGAATTGTGCCTTGGAGCTCTTTTAGAGCGACTCCGGATTCTTGAGGAACAGCCTGGATGTTAAAAAGAATCTTTAACTGACTGTTGACTAACAAGCGCTTATTTTCGAAGCGGTCGGAAAGGCTGCTCCATGCTGAGACGAAACCCTCGTTGGTCAGAGGGGCCTTTGAAACGATGGCATGAGCATCGCCGCTTGTCTTCGAAAGTAGGTGGAATAACCTCTCCACAGGCGTAAGTCGGGAATTATTAATGTAAATCGCCGTGAAGAGGTCCCGGAAGGTGGGCCACCGAAGATAATCGCCTGTGAAGACCTCGGTGTCCACTGGTGGCAATCGACAACCCATGGACGGGGGTGTGGGCGCAGGGGCGGAAGCCTGAATGGACTGGGAGGCGGCCTTGTCGATAATTTCCTGCAGCTGTACAAGACACCTCGAATATACGGAGTAGCACTCACTGTACTTGGATTCAAGCTCAGTGGCGGTGGCTGTACTGTCGGAGGACACGGAAAGAAGATCGGAGCAGCTTTCATAGCTTTTCTCCACCTTGTCCCACAGGGCCCGGATTTGGTCCCGATGAACTCGGCAGATGGCGGGGGAAACCCTCTCCGCGTCAGGAGCGCTAGGAATGTGGATGTTAGCTTCGAATTGGCTAACACGGACTGTCGTCGAAATGAACTTTCGCAGGGCGATGTCTAGGGCATTTTGAGCCATTTTGGAAACCGACTGAGTGAGTCTTGGCGAAGGAACGGGACCAGAATCGACGGACTTGTCGCTTTTTGCCCTTGGGTTGGCAGTGGCTTTTTGTTGTTTCCCGTAGACAAACTCAATTTGGGACTCGGCGGATCAGCGGTTGTCGACTGACCTGAGCGAAGGATGCCTGATTCGAAGTGGAAAGCAGAGTCGGGAACCAGAACGTAGACCGTACTGTCCGTGATCGTGGTGGAGTAGGATGCAGAGAAGTCTATATATATTCCGTGGCTCGGAGCTTGTCTAAATTGGAAAATTAATTTATTAATTATAATCCGCGATAACAAAAATTATAAATTAATTATTAATGTCGGAAATAATCAATATAACTTATTTAAGTATTTGCACGTAATTAATACGGAGCCGGAAAGGCGGAATTAAAAATAAACCTTGGCTTTGACTTGGAAAAAACTCACTGGGCTATACCGTCGGCAAAGCAGTGCATAAGTGAAGAGCTCAGGAGAGAGCAAAGCGTAACCCAAGGAACTGCGACAAAAACAACACGTCTGCTGCGGCGGTTGTGCAGATTTGGAGAAATAAACACTTGCACTTGAATATTTAATCTTGGTTATTTTGTTTGTTATTGTTTGGTTGTAATTTAATTCCTGTAGGACGGGCAGCGAATATAAATACATATGTATGTAGTTGGATAAGCATGCAAAATATGTATGGATGAGATGTCTTTATTTTGGACAGTGGAAACCCGATAACCGGACTGTGGTTGGAAGGGCGTACGAAAAAATATTGGAGGCAGAAAATATATTTTGTACAGTGGAAGCCCGAGAACTGGACTGGAGTTGTGAGGGCGTACGAAAATATTGGAGGCCGAAAATATTTTTATATATTGGCATAAGTACAGTAGAGCGTCGAGAAGTGGACTGTATTATTTGAAGTTGAAGGAATTGTGTTCAAGAAAATATCGAGGCGGCGGGAAACACACAGATCTCGGGTAGGGGGCCGAATTCGGCAACACGAAATATTCACTGTAGAATTTTCACTGCCGCGGCGCTCGACTTGAAACACACGTTCACTTATTTTATTATTATAATTTTTTTTTATATATTGTTCGGCTGAAGGTTGAGGATGTCAATTACCACTCTAAGTAAGTGACCAACCAACTCGCGGAGTAATGCGCGCCGATTTACATACGTATGTATGTCCGTATGTCAATACCGTTTTATTCGTTGATGTACGGCCGCATATAGGGACGTATGTGTGTATGTACGGAGAAATGTACCACGGGCCGAAGAAGTGGAGTAAAAAGCGGCGATAATTATGCCGTTGCAGAACGAAGTGCAGGCAAATGGAAGTGGAGAAAATTGGCTTTGGAAATGATTTTTAAGTTGTCTAATTGCCGTGATGTCGGAAAACTCGCACGAGGAGTTGACAGAAAATCGTCCGCAGGTTGAGCGAAATTTAAATTTCGGACAACTGTTGACGACCGGCAATTAGAGACGGGAGGAAACTTTTTACTTATCTTTTCTGCGGCGGCACCACAATTGAGTATGCAAATGTATTAGACGTGTAAAAACTAATATAAATATAAATTCTGAAGTGGATTCAGGCATTATTAGCTGAGTTGTGAACTTTTTGTTTACAAATTTACAATTGAGTGTGCAAATGTATTAGCCTTCTAAAAACTAATATAAGTACAAATTCTGCCGTGGATACATGCATTATTAGCGGAGTTGTGAACTTTTTGTTTACAAATTTACAATTGAGTATGCAAATGTATTAGCATTGTAAGAACTAATTTAAATATAAATTCTAAAGTGGATATATGCATTATTATCTGAGTTGTGAACTTTTTGTTTACAAATTTACAATTGAGTATCCAAATGTATTAGCATTGTAAGAACTAATTTAAATATAAATTCTAAAGTGGATATATGCATTATTATCTGAGTTGTGAACTTTTTGTTTACAAATTTACAATTGAGTATGCAAATGTATAAGCCGTGTAAAAACTAATATAAGTACAAATTCTGCCGTCGATACATGCATTATTAGCTGAGTTGTGAACTTTTTGTTTACAAATTTACAATTGAGTATGCAAATGTATTAGCATTGTAAGAACTAATCTATATATATAAAAATGGAGACAAAAAATGTTAGGGATCAATTCACAAGAGAACGGCTGGGCCGATTTGGCTCAATTTTTTTTCAGTTTTTTGTAATTGCCAGAAGAAGGTTATAGCATAAGAAAATTTTGGAAAGTCCTTCCGGAAAGGTCGCTAGCGGCTCAACAGATGGACACACTGTTGTATGTAAAATTCTGAAACACCCTACAAAGATCATAGCTGCGTTGAAATTGTGTATCAATGAACTCGGTAAAAAAATATTTAAACAAAAAAATCGAGCTAACGAAGCATTACCAAAGTGAGCTTAAACAATTGGAAGTAATGCCTGCTGTTAGACGATCAAATCTTGGGCGGCGTTCTCGCAATGCAATAAATAATCAGAATTTCCTTAATAGTCGGACGCAAGAGGAACGTACAGAAATAAATGCATCGATACGTGCCCAAATGGCACAGCTTCGCGCTGCACAAAGACCACCTCAAGCCCGACAAAATAATAGAGGAAGACGAGCCGCAAATGAAAACTTGAATCGCGCTGCATTCGCATACAATCCTGAAACATCCTACAAGGATCTTACGTGCGTTGTTATTGGTTCATTATCTGTTGTATGTCAGCATTGTAATACATTGAAGTTTCGGTTGGAAACCCCCGGCTTATGCTGTGCAGGTGGCAAAATTAAATTGCCCGTTTTGGCTCATCCACCAGAGCCTTTGTACTCGCTACTATATGGAAACTCAGCCCAATCTAACAGTTTCCTGAAGCTTGCACAAAAATATAACGGATGCTTTCAAATGACGTCTTTTGGAGCCGAGGTTGTTCAACAATCAGGCTACAATCCAAGTTATAAGGTAATGGCGTCTCTTTATTATCGGCTGGGCCGATTTGGCTCAAATTTTTTTCAGTTGTTTGTAATTGTCAGAAGAAGGTAAGAAGGTAAGAAAATTTTGGGAAGTCCTTCCGGAAAAGTCGCTAGCGGCTCAACAGATGGACACACTGTTGTATGTAAAATTCTGAAACACCCTACAAAGATCACAGCTGCGTTGAAATTGTGTATCAATGAACTCGGTAAAAAAATATTTAAACAAAAAAATCGAGCTAACGAAGCATTACCAAAGTGAGCTTAAACAATTGGAAGTAATGCCTGCTGTTAGACGATCAAATCTTGGGCGGCGTTCTCGCAATGCAATAAATAATCAGAATTTCCTTAATAGTCGGACGCAAGAGGAACGTACAGAAATAAATGCATCGATACGTGCCCAAATGGCACAGCTTCGCGCTGCACAAAGACCACCTCAAGCCCGACAAAATAATAGAGGAAGACGAGCCGCAAATGAAAACTTGAATCGCGCTGCATTCGCATACAATCCTGAAACATCCTACAAGGATCTTACGTGCGTTGTTATTGGTTCATTATCTGTTGTATGTCAGCATTGTAATGCATTGAAGTTTCGGTTGGAAACCCCCGGCTTATGCTGTGCAGGTGGCAAAATTAAATTGCCCGTTTTGGCTCATCCACCAGAGCCTTTGTACTCGCTACAATATGGAAACTCATACCCACTGGTAGCCATGCAAGACAATTTAATGCTCCCACTATCAATGAAGTCGCAGTGGTGATTGTTGGCGAGAATGTTGAATCGCGCGATATTGTTCTTAAGCGTCGGGATAATGGCCAATTGCAGCGAGTTTATGAGACTCATCGGTCTTATGATGCTCTTCAATACCCGTTGATGTTCTGTCGTGGAGAAGATGGTTATCACTTCAACATAAAGATGGTCAATCCAACGACAGGTTTGTTTAAAAGTCATCACGTCTTTTTAATTCTACAACTGAGTTTGAATTCAAATTTTAGGAGAAGAAACGAATAAGAAGGTTAGCTGTATGAATATTTATGCGTATCGATTGATGATTCGACTTGATGTTGACAATCATCTGTTAAGATACCGCCGTTTGTTTCAACAGTACTGTGTCGACATGTACGTCAAAGTAGAAACGGAACGTCTCAATTTCATTCGTTTTAATCAGTCGAAGTTGCGCTCAGACGAGTACATCCACTTGCGTGACGCCATCGCTACTGAAGGACACGCGGCCAACATCGGTTTTTTGACCATTCTCCCAGCTACTTATGTTGGAAGCCCGCGCCATATGCATGAGTATGCTCAAGATGCGATGACGTATGTCCGGAATTACGGACGCCCGGATTTATTCATCACCTTCACATGCGTGAACGCCATCCAAGTCTTGATCGTCTAACAGCAGGCATTACTTCCAATTGGTAATGCGTCGTTAGCTCGATTTTTTTGTTTAAATATTTTTTTACTGAGTTCATTGATACATAATTTCAACGCAGCTATGATCTTTGTAGGGTGTTTCAGAATTTTACATACAACAGTGTGTCCATCTGTTGAGCCGCTAGCGACTTTTCCGGAAGGACTTCCCAAAATTTTATGCAAATGTATTAGCCGTGTAAAACTATTATAAACTAGCGGACCCGGCGAACTTTATCTCGCCCCAACTTCGACTGATTAAAACAAATTAAATTGAGACGTTCCGTTTCTACTTTGACGTACATGTCGAAACACTACTATTGAAACATCTTCAATCAATACGCATAAAAATTCATAGAGCTGACCTTATTCCTATCTTCTCCTAAAAATTTTAGGCTAAAATTTGAATTCAAAATTAGTTGAGAATCAAAAAGAAGTGATGACTTTTAAAGAAACCTGTCGTTGGATTGACAAATTTTTTTGATTTGAAATCTATGGAGAGCGATCTGATAAACAATATTTTTTGTTTTGTTATCCGGTGTAAAAATAAATAATGATGACGGCTTTCCCACACGCGAACAGGCTACGTATAGCTGGCCATGTGAAAAACATGGATATTCTAGATTTATCCCGCAGACTTCCAACGATTGGCCTTGCGATTTATTGATGGTCATAGCAAATGCCAATCGAACTGGGAACTGAATCGTCTTGAATTGGAATGGAGGATCTGTTGGAATAATAGGAATTCGTGGGATAAGAACTACCTCTCCTTTAAATTTTCCCTTTATGATAGTCGCTTGAATCAAGTTGTTCATTAGTTTCTTAACGGACAACCGAGTACCGTTGCATAATCTTGGATGAGTAGAAGACTATTGCGGGTCCTTGGCCAGTTTGGTAGGGGGTGGGGGGGTCATTAGTCACGCATGACTGCGCACGAGGGGTGCGGAGGGTCATTAGTCACGCATGACTGCGCGCGAGGGGGGCGCAGGTGTCCTAATTAGCATAAAAAATCAATTAATTATTAGGGGGAAGGGGTTTAGGGTAAGATCCTCCCCCTCATTATTTTACGCATGCATGATCATGTGCAGTTTTGTGTGTTGTTAAGCGTGAGAAACTGATTGGGAGGGGTTAAAGGGATAAGGTGTGTGTGTTCAAGCATGGGAATTTGTGGGATTTTGTGAAGGAGGGAGGGATGAGACATAAGGAATTTGTGAGAATTTGTGAAGGAGGGAGGGATGAGGCATAATGCGTAAGAATTTATTAGGGTTAGTTATTGTGCGTATCCGGCTTGTATTAATGTGATTCAATTAGGATAGCAGGTGTGTGTGTGTAAGTCACCCCAGTTATTTTAACTTGTCTAAACGTGTAATACCTTGTAACGGTTTTGTTTCTGTTGTCATGCGTGAGAATTTGTGAGATCGTGTGGTGGTAGATGGGGTGAGTTCTCATGCTTGTGCCATGAAATTTCTAGGTATGAAGAGCGAGGGTGGTTGTGAGACTTGCTTACCTGTTGATCTATGAATTTGTGAGATCGTGTGGCTTGTGCCTGAACGGTTTGTACCTGGCCGACTCGTGTGGTGGTGGTGGATGGGAAATGTTCTCATGCTTGTGTGTAGCTTGTGCCAAGAAATTTCTAGCGAGGGTTGTTGTGAGACCTGTTGATCTATGAATTTGTAAGATCGTGTGTGTGGCTCGTGTCTACCCAGGCCTGCTTGTGTGTTTTAATTGGTGGAAAGTAGATTCAATTAACTTGGCTAAACATGTAATGATATATTTTGTTGTATAATTTGAAGGTGTCACCCACCCTACCCTTTTAAATAGAGAAAAAAATACATATGAAATAAAAGTCAGAGTTTATTTTCATCAAAATTTAGTTTTTATTAAGTCTTTTAAATAAATTAATATATCGATCCATTAATTTTAAGGCATCTTGTTCTCTCTTCTCAACATGCATGCATCTACAGGTGTCAGGTCCAACTTTGCAATCGTCATAGGCCCAGGCGCAGTATGATAGGTGTTCCCCATACTTGGAACGAACTACCGGAGTGGCTTCCACGTCTTTGAAATATGTTTGAAATGTCTTCAATTTCGTAACGTGTTCCTTAAAGATTTCGTTTCCATACTCTTTTAAAAATTCTTCAATTTTCTCCGAGATCATTTTGAGTTTGTGTTCTCCTCCGATGAAAATAGTTTGAGTGTTTATTTTAAACTGAAGGTACATCTAAATGCCACATTACATTTATACACCTTTCATGAAAACAAAAAATGTGAAACCTGTTGCTATACCATACCCACCCTTGAAAAATAAAATTGTATTCAAAGAAGGGGGAGAGATGTTCAGTTTTCTTTTTTCTTTATTTTTTAATTTCGTTATATGATGAAATTAGTTGTTTGACTCTATGTTGCTGATTTACATAATGAAAGCATGCACAGGTTTCTATATTATCATAAGAAAATGTACATAAATTAATATGTTCTCCATATGTTGTTTTTTTAAACTCCTTTACTCCAGCGTTCATGAACATGTTCCTTGACTCCAACAGTAATTGTAAATCCTCTTTGGTAATCACATTTCGAAAATCATTGATAAATAAATTAATGTTATTTATCAAAGAGGAAGAATTAATATTACGAATGCTATTAGATTTATTCATTTCGTAAACTTCTTCTTCTCTCAACTCTCAAACTGTGAATGAAGAAATCTAGTTACCAGAATTTTCGGGTACATAAAAATTTAAAATTTTGTAAGCTTTGTTGAGTGCACAGACACCCTCCTGCAGATGTAGTGAGCAAAATGGAAACTGGTTTCCATCTATTGTTTTTAAAGCAGGACATCCGATTTCTTCAACATTCATTAAATCTCGTGTTTTTAGAAATTTTTTGAGGAAAAGTCTTTTTTCATGACCTTTACAAATAATTTCCTTATTCCTTATTATTTCTCTTAGATACGTTTGTGCTTCTTTGAAAAAGCTTATGCCATCGTTCCAATAAATTTTATGATGTTGTTTTGTTAACCAAGCAACTGTTTTTCTCGTTTTTTTATCCAATTCAGTGAAATCATATGGAGAGTGTATTATAAAATGTGAATTTAGTTTTGAATCTTTTTTAAACACCACTCCAATTTCTTTTAGAATAAATTTATTGTTATTCCCAATAAATCCTTGAATATCAATTGCAGCAGTATCCCCCCTCATGGTTGATTATTAAACAATTCGCTGAACTAGACCATTCAACGGGTTATATTCAACTAAACGATCATGTATCAGTACGCAATATACTTGAACAGTTTCACTAGGCGGTTGACTAAGTTCAGTCGAAATCCTAACATCAATCGGTCCTGATTTTACCGTCTCATTTTGATACGATAAATCTATCACGAAAATAGGAGCTTTAGTTTTGTATTCCACAGGCGCTAACAGTGGGGTTTCATTTCGATTATAGTAGCTAGATTGAAATTTGGAATACATTTCATATAGGTGAGCGAATCGATCCTTATCAAAGTCTATATTTAAATCGTCGTACGGGTATGTTTCAGAGTTTAGGTAAATCTTCAAATTTCTCAAATTATTTGTAACAAATTGATGATTATCTTTAAATACGATCAATGCAAATCGAGGACGTTCACGGTTAGCAGCCAGTTTAACATTCCAAACATGATGTGTTCCATTACTCAGTTTCGGATTAATGTACGTATCCCAACTACGGAAAGCAATTGGAAGATTTGCCCCACTTTTTATAATATCATACATTTTGATTTTTGATGAATCACTTGGTGTCACATGAGGAATTTTCCATATAATATTAGTTATATCAACTTGAAACTTTTGATTTGATACATTATCTTCAAATACATCATTCATGTTTTTAGTTATTAATAGCACCAGCTCATGTTTACAATTTAATATGACTTTTTTGAAATCTTCACAAAATCCCATTAGATTTTTAAGGGGCACAGAAAAGTTGAAGTGATGGGAAATGTTAAAGTTGACTCCTCCACTCCATCCAGAATTGTAAAGTCTCTTGCTCTCAAGATGACTTAAAGAGACAAAGTTTTTTAATGTGGAAGTAACGCCAACAAATCTTGTTCTATCTATCTCAACACCATTTATTTCATATCGTATTTCATCCAAGAAGTATGCCATACAATTATTTCGCAATTTCCCAATTACATTTTGGGTTATCAACCTATCACCCTCCCCCAAGATGCTAATAACTCCTTGAAAATTAAGAAAACTCTCACTAGGAAGTACATATAAATCTTGATTTTGAATGGTTATTCTTATCTCATCATTTGACTTAAATGATTGTTGATATGGTGAATAGCTGTGGTATTCCTTTTTCGATATACTATCGTCAGAAAGGGGCTTTTCTCGTACTGCTAATACCTCGTTCAAACCCATAACTTTTATTTAAACTCGTAATTTGAAACCCAATGATTTTAAAATTAATTTATTTTTTAATGTGAGCGTATTCGTAATTGACTTCGAACCTATTCCTATAACTTTACGATTGAAAGTGCGTTGGTTGTGAAAAGTATCAGCTCTTTTATTATATATAATCATTGTATCAATCTCAAATGTAGACGGATCGTATAGTTTTCGCCACGTAAATTTATCAAATCACCGTTCTGATCAGTTATGTGTATAGAGAAAGTACTTATTTCTCTAGTGTTGACTGGTAAATAAATGAGATTGTGAGGTGTGATATTCATTTTATAGCCCGGTGGAACATTAATCCCAAATTCATATAATGCATGATCCTGTCTGCCATCAATATATGATCCACTAATAATATTACACACTAAGCGTATTGTGTTTATTTTTAAAATGTTCACTGGTTGATCGGATATATACGTTTTTTTCTGATCAGGATTGAGCACCCTTTTATTAAAACCAAACAATTTTCCAATCGAGTTTTCTCTATTAAAATATATAGCTTCCTGAGTGGTTGAAATATGAACTTGAAGTGTATTATTATTACTTTCCAACTGAAATGTTTTCTCGAGACCATAATCTCTAAGCTTATTTTTCAGAAAATCATGAATATCATCGAGTTCATAAGATCCGATGGGGATTTCAATTATCCTATTTCCGATATGGAATAGATTATTACTTTTATCAACATTGGGAATAGAATTGTACATATGAAAATCAATTAGTGCGCACTCAAATTCACCATTATTTAATTCAATGGGTGGGAAATAAGTTATGTTCGTAATGGGTTCATTACCATTTAAGGTAAGGGTGAATGATCTACTCATTTTGAAATCTGATAATAAACTGTGAAAATAGAGCTTACACATGTAAACTTATATTCTCAAATAATTATGTATTCATTAAAACCTTTTCTATATCGCCCATTATCCATATCATTATCTTTACTTATCATTAAGAAACCATATTTATCTTCCCAACATTTTCGACAAACTTTCATGAATAAATCATAAGTCATATCACCATGTATATGATCGCGAAATATGTTTCGTAAATTAAGATCATCTTGTTTAAACACTATAATCATGTTAGCATTATCGCGTACAAGGTGCTTTGGGATATGTGTATATGTTTGAGATAAATAAAATGAGTCTGTTTCTCACATGCGACATCATCAAAGATCATGATGGAGTTTTCTTTTGCCTTTTCAGGTGGTAAAACTTCATCATTTTGTGAGAATGTGTAGCACCCCATACCCTTTATCGGTTTAACTAATTTCTCTAAATACTGGTACTTTGGCTGATACAAACTTTTTGCGAAAATATATATATTCTCAAATTTTAGACCATTCGGACTTTCCAAAAGATTAATTAGAATATTGGTTTTCCCACAGCTCGATGATCCAACAATCAGAGCTCTGATAGTATCAGGTAATAGTAGACTATGTCGTGGTGATGAATTTTTAAATGAGTCATGACCACCCTCTATGTCCCTAATACAAATCTGTTGTTTTTGACGTATTAAACGCATATTCACATGTATAATGTAGTTCATTCACCGAGAAATGCTCATTGATTAAACATTATATAAAATGGGTAAAAGTTTTTATAATTATCGCAGTCAGAATTCAAACTTGAAGCGAGGTAGTGGCATTATTAATAAAATAATTAACACGCTTCCATTTGAAGCACATATTCCTGGTTATAATTTTTGTGGACCTGGTACAAAGTTAAAACAGAGATTAGAGCGCGGAGATCGTGGAATAAATCAATTAGATGAGGCATGTAGAACTCATGATATTGCATATTCACAACACAAGGAGTTAAGTGACCGTCACAAGGCGGATGCAGTTTTAATAAATAAAGCGTGGGATCGTGTTACTTCAAGGGATAGTAGTTTGGGTGAAAAAACTGCTGCATACTTAGTCACAAATATCATGAAAACTAAAAAGAAATTCGGAATGGGTATGAAAAAGAAGAAGAAGGGAGTGAAGAGGAAGTGTAGGAAAAGGGGAGGAAAGGGTAAGACATTTTCAAATGTTATTCAAACAGGAATGCGAGCATTGAAAAAACAGAAACCATTAGATCTCATGAGTGCTATTAAGGTTGCACGCAAAGCAGTGAGTAAATCCATTGGTCGCAATAAGAAAAAAATAAAGATTCCTCGCATAATTAATGTACCCAAAGTTGGTGGTTTTTTACCACTCGTCCCCATTTTGACTGCACTTAGTGCACTGGGTAGTGTTGCTTCTGGCAGCGCAGCTATTGCTAAAGCCATCAATAATGCATCAACGAGTAAAAAACAACTAGAAGTGAGTAAATGTCATAATAAAAAAATGGAAAGTATTAGTGTGGGTGAAGGTATGTTTCTGAAACCTTATAGAAAAGGGTATGGATTATATCTTAACCCATTTAGAGGAAATCAAAAAAACTAATCAGTAAGCTACCCAAGAAGGCACTTTCAAATTTTGAAATTTTAGATTTTGCTCAAAAATATATTCCTCATTTTCGAGGTGTATTTATGAGAGACTCACTACCGAAATCACCTTGGATTCATGAATCAGGAATTATAAACCTAGGCGATGCCTCATCAAATGGTACACATTGGGTAGCTTATAATAAAAATAAAAAAAATATACACTACTTTGATAGTTTTGGAAATTTACAACCACCAAAAGAAGTTGTGAAATACTTGGGGAATAATATTAGCTATAACTATGATAGAAAGCAAGCCTTTAACACAAACAATTGTGGACACCTGTCTCTACAATTTTTATTCTCTATCAACTCATGATTGGTCTACACTCTTCTCTAGTTTTCTCTGAGATCGTTTCAAACCCACCCTATTTTTAACTATTTGCCTCATGGTTGGGTGAGATCTTAGAATACTTTCTCTGAGATCGTTCAAACCCACCCTATTTTTAACTATTTGCTTCATGGTTGGGTGAGATCTTAGAATACTTTCTCTGAGATCGTTTCAAACCCACCCTATTTTTAACTATTTGCTTCATGGTTGGGTGAGATCTTAGAATACTTTCTCTGAGATCGTTTCAAACCCACCCTATGTCTCAACTATGCTCTTCTCTGATTGGTCTGCTCCCGAATTTAAAATGAAAGAATGTCTTCAAAAATTGAGAGGGTTGTTCTACTCTCGACTATAAAATCGGTGTGAAAATGATTTTAACACACAGTCAAAGTTAAAAATCAGACAACAAACAACAAACAACATCTATAAACAGCCTGGAAAAAACAGTTGATTAACTGCTAAAAAACAGGTAAGAACAGCTATTAACTGCATATTAACAACAATTAACTGCTAAAAAAACAGGTAAGAACAGCTATTAACTGCATATTAACAACAATTAAACAACTATTAAACTAGATAATAACAACAATCTGTTTCCATTTATTTTCCATCAATTAGAAAAAAAAAAAACAAGAATCATCTGCAATATGACTGTTCAGGTCAGGAGCTTATGTTCCCGCCCCCCGCGACTCCGAAGCGCTCCCGCTTCATCAAAGCTCCTCAGCTCGCTCTCTCGCTCCCGCTCTTCTAGCGGATGCTTCGGCTCTGGCCGATCGTCGCATCGCTGAGCGGCCGCTCCCGCTCTCCTAGTTTGATCACTCACTCCAATTTGTACATTATTTAATTCCTAATTAGAACTTGAATAAAGCGGAACATACGACTCTATATTATATTGAAAATTACCACGCCCCCCCGGCCTACTATTTCATTTCGTTGGTGGTGATTTTCTCTTGCGCGTTTTCGCGATTTCTTTGGTGTTTCCGACTGCGGCGCGGGAGTGATTTATCTAAATAATTCCTGCTGATCTGGAAAGTGAAGGAAATTGAATTTCCCCCCCTCGAGCCGAACATTTGGTCCTCCAGAGCCGGATTTGTGGATTTTTTGGATTCCGGATTTTTTCCTTCCACACCAGCAGTTCTCGGCGTTTTATATTTTCCAAGATAAGTACGAATTATTCCGTCGCCCCCTCACTGCCGGTCTTCAGCAGTAGTCCGAACAATTAATTTCGGTCACTCTGCTGCAAGATTAATTTCCGTGTCGACTCCAAGAGCGAGTTTTCCTGACAACGGCAGTTGAGGAATTTTCCATTTCGTTTTTCCATTTCCTACATTTTGCAATTTTCAATCCGTCTCCGTTTTGATCGTCGCCATATTCTTTTTCGTCCGCTTTCCTCTACATATTGGCATATATCCGTACATCAATGTACAAAACGGTTCCGACACAAAATTAAAATTCATACATACATATGTCCATACATCTGTCTACATAAAGACATTGATTTATTTTACACAATATAAAAGGACAAAATTATTAAGATTCCGATAATAAAAAATTACAAATAATAAAGAATACAGTCCGCTGCTAATATATACACATATATCATTATATTATTCCATATTATATTTTCTCCAGGTCAAATATATATTATTCCATATTATATTTTTCTACATTCCACATACATTTACATACAACATTAAAAAAAAAATAAAGAGAACCAAGAAAATAAACCATAATAAATAAAGAATAAAATATTAAAACAAAATTTTATAAGCCAGTGTCCGTCTTTTTTCTGAATTTTATTGGTGCGCTATATACATACATACATACATAACCAAGAGCTTTACATTCTTTACAACGAACATTGAATTGAGAAAAAAAGTGCCAGGTGTTCCGATCCCACCATTCCGATCGAATTACAATTTCCATACAATTAATAATTTTTTGTTAATAATTAACGAATTAATTGCGCATTTAATAATTTTAAAGTTTTTTTGCACGCGATTAAATATCCGCAATTGTCAAGGGTACTCCATATATATTTTCTTTGCATTTATTGAGTTATTATTAAATACGAAAATAATAAACAACTCGGCAGTTCCATTCCGCAATTATTTATAAATACAAATAAATTTCCATTCTCGTCGCATTTGCTCCAGCTAACTACTTCGGCGATTTAGTATTGGGAGAAAATAATTCTACGATTTGAATTTTATTGGTTAATTCTGAGATTGATTAATTCTACCATCTACCATCTACCATCCTAGTTCTACGGCATATTCCTGCCATCCATATTCGCTTTGTTTTTACCGTCTCACATTTCTATTTCGGCGATTTTAGTTGACGGTATTGACCACAACTAAGTCTAACATTTGAATTCTACGGCATATTCTTGCCAATCCAATCCAAAAAAAATGTCGGAAGGACAAGAACCAATTCCGCAAGACGCGAGTCAGAAGAAGGAGGCAGCGCAGTTAGCGCCTCCAATAGATGGAAGTTCGAGGCGGGAACCGAGTCCGAGAAACACGGGCGCGGGACCGGCAAGTAATTTGAGATCCAAAGCCAAGACCACTTTAGACGTTATTTTGCTTGAGTTCATAGAAACTAGTGACCGTCTTAGCAAATTTGAAAGCCAGATATTTACGGCATCCTCTTCCGAGCCTAACTTGTTTACATTAAAGATCCGTCTGGATCAGACACAAGCCTTATGGGAAAAGGTTGAACGGGAGTATGAAACCGCTTCCAAAACAGCTCTTCGCGAAGGTAGCGGAAATCTTCCGTTACTGCAAAACAAATATGAGCACTGCTATGCGGTGTTCGAAAGATGTGCTTCGAAGCTAAATGAAGACATCGCCCGTATGTCCGTCCCCACTTCACCGCCAAGAACAGCTCCGCCGACAGAGACATTCTCCAGGGGTTGCAGTCTTCCGCCATGCGATACCGAGATCTTTGACGGAGATTATCTGCGCTGGCCCACCTTTCGTGACCTGTTTACGGCCATTTATGTAAACAATTCCAGGTTGACTCCAGTGGAAAAGCTTTTCCACTTAAACGCAAAAACTAGCGGCGAAGCTCACGCCATTGTTTCTAAATCTCCACTGACCAATGATGGCTTCCAATCCGCGTGGTCAGCGCTTCACGATCGTTTCGAAAATAAACGCGCGTTAGTAAACAATCAACTTAAGAAATTATTTAACATGGCGTCCATTGAACGCGAATCCTCGGCAGCCTTGAAGGAGCTGCAAAATACAATCCAAAATTGTCTAACATCGCTGAGAATTTCCGGCCTTTCTACTGAGAATTGGGATTGCCTCCTTGTTTATTTGTGCTCCACAAAACTTCCAAAGCTGACGCTTTCATTATGGGAGCAATCCATCGAACAAAAAACCGAAATTCCTACGTGGCCGGAACTTGATTCATTCCTAACAGAGCGCTATAGAACTCTGGAAGCCATAGATTCTCTCCAGCCTACTGTGACACGTTTTCGTTCATCTAAACCGATAAGTTCCAACCCATCGCCACGAGTACTACAATCCTTTAGTACGAGGATTCTACATACGTCCAAAAGATGCGATTTGTGTTCTGCAGAGAACCATCCAGTGCGTTTGTGTCCACGCTTCCTTCAGATGACGATAGTCGATCGATCATCTTATATCCAGAAAAAGCAGTTGTGCTTAAATTGCTTTGCAAGCGGTCATCCACTCCGTAATTGCACAAGCGCCCACAATTGTCTTACTTGTCACGGTCGGCATCACACTTTGTTGCATCCAAGCGACTCATCTTCTAGTGTTCCGATTCCTCGTGATGACACCCGACAAATATCTCCACCTATCCAACGGATTTCGTCGTTCTCTACACGAGTGACCAATGCGGCCGACTCCTTCAACTACTGGGTTCCATACAACGACAACAAAAGCAGACGTTCCCGAGGTATTTCATCCTACCAATGCCGAGTCTGTCAAGGGAACCATCCTCTTCGGAAGTGCCACCGTTTTCTTCGGCTTGATGCGAAGAAACGGCTCCAGGCAGTCATCGACAGGAAATACTGCGTCAACTGCTTGGCCCACCACCATTCTGGAGGATCTTGCCGTAGTAACGACCGATGCCAGTCGTGTGGACAGGATCATCACACACTTCTACATGCCGACGACCGCTCAGCGACTCCAACACTTTCTCGAGCGAAGGACTTCTGATATTTTGCTGCGTATCCTCGCAAGGGGGGGAGAATGTTCAGGTCAGGAGCTTATGTTCCCGCCCCCCGCGACTCCGAAGCGCTCCCGCTTCATCAAAGCTCCTCAGCTCGCTCTCTCGCTCCCGCTCTTCTAGCGGATGCTTCGGCTCTGGCCGATCGTCGCATCGCTGAGCGGCCGCTCCCGCTCTCCTAGTTTGATCACTCACTCCAATTTGTACATTATTTAATTCCTAATTAGAACTTGAATAAAGCGGAACATACGACTCTATATTATATTGAAAATTACCACGCCCCCCCGGCCTACTATTTCATTTCGTTGGTGGTGATTTTCTCTTGCGCGTTTTCGCGATTTCTTTGGTGTTTCCGACTGCGGCGCGGGAGTGATTTATCTAAATAATTCCTGCTGATCTGGAAAGTGAAGGAAATTGAATTTCCCCCCCTCGAGCCGAACAATGACCAACCCGGAAATGGTAATGAAAGTTATTAAGGACTTCAATGGAAAGATGGCCAAACCTCTACTCACCAAGAACAAGATGAAAACAAATTGCTTTTACCCGATTATGAATGCTCAACGTAAAAAAACCAGCTATGGAACTTCCCTTGCTCTTGAACTTGAGGAGTATATTTTATAGCGCTACTCAACCTTAGATGATGCAACAATCAACATTATAAAGGATAACCGTTTTTATATTTTAAAAAAGGATGATAATAATTTGTACTTGGAATTAAATAAAGTTGTGAAATCATAAAAATTTATACATTTTTAATACTTTTAAGCTATATATTTGCAATAATAAAAATAAAATTTCTTCAAAACACACAAATAAATTTGTTATAAATATTGATTTACATTTACATTTCTCACAGTATCAAGTGAGTGTCTGAGAAAACTAGAGCAATGAAACGTCAAGTCTTAAAACAGTTGACAGAGAGTAGAAATATTTTAAAAAGAAAGTTCAATGAATTAAAACAAATGAAAAATGAGAATGCTTCAAATTTAGAAGAAACTTTTAAGCCAATTACAGCGCCTTTACATGCAATTCTTGCTGATAATAAGAAATTTAAAAATTCCAATGATGGTAATGTACCTGAGAAAAAATCATTGGTAAAGAAGGAGGAGGAACATCATGTCGCGAGAAAACAGTATGTGAGCGAAAAAGAAAGCGAAGATGAATTTTTTTCACAAGATTCTGAAAGATATTCTGATTCTGATTCTGATTCTGATTCAAATGAAGTAGAAGAAGAAGTTGAAGAAAAAGAAGAAAAAGAAGATCAAGAAAATGTAAATAAAGAAAAAGGAGTGGAATACGATCTCAACATTAGTCATTTAAAGAAACAAAAGCATCTAGATAATAGTTATGGACCTCGAAAAGAAAATAATATATTGATGTTAGGTAATAGTGCACTTAAAATTCAAAAAAATAAAATGGAATTGGAGAGTGGAAACTCATGGATCTTAACACAGGGTCTATACTCACTAATTTTTCATAACGCACCTCGTGACTATACTAAAGATGATTTAAAAATATATAAACAAATTTTAATTGAGACAAGTGCTTACAAAAGAAACTATGAACCCGACGGACAATTAAAAGGAAATCGCTCGAAGAAATATTCATCAATTATTAGACCTCTTATGGCATCAGCTGTCTCACCCACTCGAAAATATACTGGGTCAGCATATATGAAGCTTCAACGAACGAAACCTAGATATATTTATTGGAACAACGTAAACGAGCTTGTAGAGAGGTTACAGCTTTTAATGAGTTCAAAAGCTGCTGGACATAATGGACATTCTAATGAGATTTTATCGATAATAGAAGAACTGCGAGAAGAAAAAATAATATATTAATAAAATAGAAGACACTTTATAATTTTTAATTAATATTAAAATGTCAATTGACAAGTTTGGTCATTTTTCGAATGATAGAGAATTTTCCCCACTTTTCAAAAGGGAGCTTGAAAGTCTCACGGGTGTTTATCTTGATACTGATGGCCATATAAATGTACAGAGAAAAAGAATAAAAAACTCTTCACAACCAATAAATGGTAATGACTTAGTTATTAAACTATATGTAGACAAGAAAATTGACGATGTTAAATTACTACAAATGGAATCGATTGACAAATCATTTGACAATCGAAATAAAAGAGTATCAGAGTTGGAGAGTAAAGCAATAAAAATGATTACACAATTAGAACATATAGATATCTTGATGAACAACATAATTAATCAAATTGAAAATATTAATAGTTTTATAAACTCAAAAAACCCACCACCACCAAATCTTCGTACGCAACAGGTGGAAATAGAAGGAACTTTGCTTAAAAAAAGCCCATTCGCACACCGTGAAAGAGATCCGAAAACTGATTTAGTTGAAAGTTAAATATACCATTCCTTCAGCTTTTATATTTATAATAATAATGACACTCGACAAGTTTGGATGTTTTTTAATTGAGAGAGAGTACTCAAGGGAGATTAAAAAGGGGGTAATCAAATTTCAAAGCTTACTCACTGACTCTGATGGTAATTTAAATCTTCAGAGAAAAAGATTTAAAAATTGTTTACCTCCCATCCATGAAAATGATGTAGTAACAAAGAATTATGTTGATGATGAAACAAGAAAAGTATTAACAAATATATCTACTGTAATTTCCAATCAACCACAGAAACAGTCAATTTTTAAAGTAAAACCCCGAATAAATCATGTTGAGAGCAAAGTGAATGAAATTTCTTCAAAAATTGATTATCTAAAGAAAAATCTTCGTGAGATAATAATGCAAATTGATGAAATAGAAAATAGTATTTTCAGCTATATAATTCACCCGCAATCAATATTAAAAAGTGAAACAATATCTAAGGAGCGAACACCATTCATCCCGAATAAAATTAAAATATGAGTAAGCGAGATATTGTGAATGAATTACATCGCCCCACATTAAAAAACTTCCCACGACGTCGAGTGATAGTAAAAGGAATTAATGATTTGTGGCAAGCTGATTTAGTTGAGATGAGGCCTTATGCCACTGTCAATAAAGGCTATAAATATTTATTAGTGGTGATAGACTGTTTCTCAAAGTTCGGGTTTGGGGAGGCGGTGAAATCAAAAAATGCAATAGATGTCACCAAAGCTATGTTAAACATTTTAAAGTCTGGTCGAGGGACACCCAAGAATTTACAAACAGATAATGGAAATGAGTTCTATAATAAACAATTTCAAGAATTAATGACGCGATTTAAAATTCATCATTACTCAACTTTTAGCGTTCTTAAAGCATCGATCGTGGAACGTTTTAATAGAACATTAAAAGAACTTATGTGGCGTGAGTTTAGTTTCAATGGAAAATATACATGGATTCAAATGTATAAAAACTTAATTGATATTTACAACAACAGGAAGCATAGAACAATAAAAATGAAACCAATTGACGTCAATGCGTCTAATGAGAAACAACTTTTATCAACGGTCTACAATCACCGAAAAGTATTTTTAAATAAGAAAAATTTACGGGAAGGGGAATTTGTACGCATAAGTAAATATAAACATGTATTCACAAAGGGGTACATAGCGGGCTGGACCACGGAAATTTTTCGAATACGACATGTTAACAACACATTCCCCACCACTTATTTACTTGAAGATCTGAAGGGGACCCCTATAGAAGGCGGTTTCTATGCCCAAGAAATAAAAAAGACTTTGTTCCCCCACACTTATCTCGTCGAGAAGATTTTGAAGCGGAAGGGGGATCGTGTGCTTGTGCGTTGGCTAGGCTTTCCAAAGACAGAAGATAGCTGGGTCCATAAAAACGAAATTCTATAATTAATGCGTGACGGATAGTGCGTGGAGGGCGATGTGCGTTGAGGGCGATGTGCGTGGAGGGCGATGTGGAATATACTCTGTGTATATGCGTGTGCGGTATGCGGCTGATAGTGCGTGGCGAGCAGTGCCTTCTATATACAAACCGAAGAAAAATCTTGATAATTGTTTGTATGTGCATGTGAATGTCTATGTTTTGTTTAATTTCTCTGCTCGTTCTCAATGTGAAAAGGGCGAATGAATTTTCGGTCCAGATCAGTTCCCAACTATTCTTACATTGGAAAACATCACGATGTCTTTCAACGCGGTCGTGATCTTCGTTTTCGCGACTATTTGGTGTGGCGTGAAGACTGCTCCGGTTAAATATGTACTAGCTAATTTAACAAACTCAACTTCATGGAATTCATCAAATGAAGTTGAGTTTTTAATGAATTTACCGAACTAGAACAAATTAATGAGGATAGAATTTAATTTTGAAATTTTGGAAGATACCGAAATTTACAAAAACATATCCTCAACTATTATTAATGATAAAAATGAGAAATTAATTGAAAGTGAAAGTGAAAGAGAAAGTGAGAGTGAGAATATGGTGCCTTCACTGCTGCGAATTTCGTCAACCCCGCCTTCATCACCCTCACGAATTTTCATCGAGGACGGAGGAGCAATATCGACTTCAACGCTGGAAACAACCCTCATTAGTGGGGGTAATGATGATGATGATGATGACGATGTAGCAACAACAACAACGACAAATAAACCTGCACCCTCACCAATTTTGAATGAGGATAGAGAAGTTGATACAACCCTCATTAGTGAGGGTGATGGAACAACAACAACAACAACAACAAATAAACCTGCACCCTCACCAATTTTCAATGATGATGACAATGATGATGGAACAACAACAACAACAACAAATAAACCTGCACCCTCACCAATTTTATTCGAGAATGGAGAAGAACAATCGATGAGGACGTTGGAACCAATTTTACCTTCTACTACCGGAAACGAATCAAATACAACTCTTGTGATGACCAGGGAAAGGCTATTACTCAATAGTTCAACATTTGAAGCAGAAACATCAACTTCAGCTGTTACTTCAACTTCTACAACTACAGCGAATACTATGGCGGATGATAGTTCTTCATTTAAGGTCTTGTTGGGGATACCCGATAATGATGAGGATAATGTAAGTCGCATACCAGTGAAGAGAAACACGACGCGTAGGTTAAAAAATAGTTCAACTATGAATAGCACAGGTATAGCCATAACCAAAAAAAAATTAATAGAAAACTTTAAGCAAAAATTAATAGCCCAGGAGAAAAAAATAGGTGGTCATTTCGATTTAGGTCACAGATTTCAAGCGAGGCAGATCATCAAATTGCAACAGAAAACAGGTATCAGGATATTAACGATCGTTATTTAAGTGATGAACCACAAGTGCGGGAAATTAGAAATGATGAGGCAGAGCAAATAAATGCAATATATTTAAAAAAGAGGAATATAGCAGATAGACTGTTAGATGATTATTTAAATAGAAAAGAAACCCAGATTTCGAACGATGAGATAAAGGTTAAAAACATTGATGAGTTCCAATCAATACTTAATGATGAAATTTCATAGGTAAAAAGTTATTTCTCTTCCAGAATATAAAATTTAGTGGGGTTATGACTGGGAGAAAAACAAGATTCAAAATGATACAACTAATAAAAAAGTCGACATTCGACCTTCATCGAGTGCAGACGTGCTTACGGACGACCGCTACGCGGGGTTTATTCTCGAAGTGTTTTTTCATGGTGAAAAAGTAAATTCGGAACTCTAAACTACGTACTGTCAGCTAGGCCAAGCCCTACAGTGCGTATGACATACGGACAAAAGTGCGTGAGACGTGTTTTTGAGCTGCAAAGTTCATTTATATGGTGCCACGCGAAATAAGCTCAAAAAAATGAGCGGCGATCAAAAGAATGAGCGTAGAACCTCTATAAACCAAAGAAACGGTTGCTTCACCTATTTCTCAACTCGCGATATCGAAGCAGAAAAAACGTCTACCAAGCCCAACCCGGCTCTACTGACCGCCGACGGCACGAGAGCGCGCTCTTGCTCCCCCGCCCTACTCATTCCAGCTCCTACATCTTGGAGCTCCCAATGCCAAACCCCATCACCATCGGCTTCGATGGAAGACGCACCAACAACAAGCAGAGCTGCAATTTCTGCAAACGCAGCAAAAGCAACAGCAACAACTAAACCAGCGACCAATATTGCGAAATCGGTGTCAACGGACGCAGCGCCAAATTCAATGGTAACAAAAACCGTGAACCCCGATAAGCAACAAGCGGTTCCGGCTAAACAGACTGGCATGGATCGCTACATCCAAATTAAGCGTAAGCTTAGCCCACATAACACGGTTGGTAACAAGCCTAAGATCAACCGTGTCACCAAAAGCTACGACCCAAACAACACCAACAAATTTTCTCCGCTAGCAGCTGATGAGAATAACCAAGCAGAGCCGGAGCAGGAGACCCAAAAACATCCAAAGCCCCCACCCATTTATATTAGGGAGATAAACTCAAACGCCCTGGTCAACAAAATTGTTGCGCTGGTCGGGGACGGAAACTTTCATATTGTTCCGCTTATTAAAGGGAACATTTGCGAAACAAAAATTCAAACCAAAACAGAAGAACACTTTCGGGCTGTGTCAAAATACCTGGAAGATTCCAAAAAGAATTTTTACACCTACCAACTGAAAAGCAGCAAAGGACTGCAAGTCGTGTTAAAAGGAATTGAACCAGACGTCGCCCCCTCTGAGATAGTGGAAGCCCTGAAAGGCAAGGGTTTCCTTGCCAAGAACGTCAGCAACATTATAAATAAAAACAAAAAGCCGTAACCACTATTCAAAGTCGAACTGGAGCCAGAAAGTAAAACTCTGAAGAAGAATGAAGTTCACCCGATCTACAAGTTGCAGTTCCTGTTGCATCGAAGAATCACCGTTGAAGAACCACACAAACGCAACGGTCCTGTGCAATGCACAAATTGCCAGGAGTATGGACATACGAGGACATACTGCACCCTTCGGTCAGTCTGCGTAGTCTGTGGAGACTTCCACAATTCCGCACACTGCCCTGCGAACAAAGAAGACCCAAAATCGAAAAAATGCGGAAACTGTGGAGAAAATCACACAGCTAACTACAGAGGCTGCGTGGTCTACAAGGAGCTGAAGAGTCGCATGCGACGAGCAACAGCTACACGCCAACAAAATACACAAAATGTGTATTATAATTCAAAAACTACTCCAGATGTATTCTTTGCCAAAGCAGCCAGATCCTCTTTTGGTCCGCTAAATGCCCCCACGGGCATCTCCTACGCTGAAGCTCTACGAACAGGTATGCAAAATCCTCCCCCCTCAAACTCGGTAAACCCTCAGCAGGCCCCAGGGCAGTCACAAAACAACCTGGAATCCATGATGGTGACCATGCAACAAAGTATGATGGAACTCATGTCATTTATGAAAACGACCATGCAAACGCTCGTCCAGAATCAGAATATGGTGATACAGTTGCTTGTAGCACAACAGTCGAAATAATCAATGTCTAATCTACGTATATCCACGTGGAATGCCAACGGCGTCTCACGGCATAAACTTGAACTAACACAATTCCTAAATGAAAACCACATCGACGCCATGCTACTGGTCGAAACGCACCTCACAAGCAGATACAACTTCCATATAAGAGGTTATACCTTCCACCGCACAGATCATCCAGATGGTAAAGCCCACGGCGGGACCGGCATCCTCATCAGAGAACGCATCAAACACCATTTTCACCAAAGGTTTGCAACAAATTTCTTGCAAGCTACGTCCATAATAGTGCAGTCAGGTAACGGCAACCTTTGCATTGCTGCTGTCTACTGCCCACCTCGCTTTACAATCTCTGAAGGTCAATTCATGGATTTTTAGAACTCTCTTGGAGATCGATTTATAGCTGCAGGAGATTACAACGCCAAGCATACGCATTGGGGATCCCGCCTCGTGACCCCCAAGGGAAGACAACTGTACAATGCTCTCATCAATGTGAGAAATAAGCTGGACTACGTTTCACGTTCAATACTGAAGCAGACATCGACTCCTCCACCTCTGCTCTGGAAGAGGTACTTGTGACTGCAGCCAGAATCTCAACACCACAACAGACGGATGTGCAAAAAATCAAATTCAAAACGAACCAGCAAATTGAACAGCTTATCAAAGAAAAGAGGCGTCTGCGACGGGCGTGGCAAACCAATAGATCGCCATGCTCAAAGCAACGTCTAAATGAAGCCACACGCAAACTAAGCCGGGCCCTGAAGCAAGATGCCGAAAGAGCACAATTAAGATATATTGAAAAACTCTCGCCAACCAGCACAAAGCATCCCTTATGGAGAGCTCACCCAAATTTAAGCTCACCGGCTGAAACCATCACCCCGATAAGAAAGCCATCTGGTTGCTGGGCCCGCAGCGACAAAGACAGAGCCGAAACTTTTGCCTCACATCTCCAGGGCGTTTTCCAGCCGAACCCTGCTGCAAATCCATTTGAACTACCGCAAATCCACACTGAAACGGAATCTACTCCAGCATCATTTCGTCCGAACGAGATAACGAAGGTCATCAGGGAACTGAAGCCGAAAAAGGCTCCCGGCGATGACCTAATAACTCAAAAAATGATAATTGAACTTCCGAATTGTGCTATTGAGGTCATCTGTAAAATCTTCAATGGGATCATAAGTCTCGGCCATTACCCAACAAAATGGAAAAAATCTATAATTATAATGATACCGAAGCCCGGAAAAGACCACACGATTTCGTCATCTTACCGACCAATAAGTCTACTATCATGCTTGTCCAAGTTATTTGAAAAATGCCTACTAAAGCGCATAATCCCTTATCTGGGAGCTCACAACATAATCCCAGCTCATCAATTTGGCTTCAGAGAAAAACATGGAACTATCGAGCAAGTTAACAGAATAACATCAGAAATTCGCACAGCCTTCGAGCATCGAGAATATTGCAGCGCGATATTTCTCGACGTTTCTCAAGCATTCGACCGCGTCTGGCTCAACGGCCTCATGCACAAAATAAAAACACTTTTGCCGGTATACACACACAAATTACTTGAGTCGTATCTCCACAACAGAGTCTTTGCAGTGAGGTGCAACGCAACAACATCCGGCACCTATTCAATCGAAGCTGGAGTCCCACAAGGAAGTGCACTTGGGCCTACCCTATTTGTTCTATACACAGCGGATATCCCCACAAGCGACCAGCTAACATTATCCACTTTCGCTGATGACACTGCGATCCTCAGCCGTTCCAGATGCCCAGTCCGTGCAACAGCCCAGCTCGCCAACCACCTCAAGGTAGTCGAGAAGTGGCTATCTGACTGGCGTATAAAAATAAATGAACAAAAGTGTAAGCACATAACGTTCACTCTCAACAGACAAACATGCCCCCCGCTCTACCTGAACAGCACACTGATCCCCGAAGTCAACGTGGTAACGTACCTGGGCGTCCACCTGGACAGACGCCTAACATGGCGAAGACACATTGAATGCAAGAAAATCCATCTAAAACTAAAAGCCAGCAGCCTCCACTGGCTCATAAACTCCCGATCGCCCCTGTGTCTGGACTACAAGGTCCTGCTCTACAACTCCACACTAAAGCCAATATGGACGTATGGCTCCCAGCTCTGGGGGAACGCGTGCAGTACCAATCTAGACATCATACAGCGCGCCCAATCAAAAATCCTGAGAACTATCACTGGGGCACCATGGTATATTCGCAACGAACACATCCACAGGGATCTCGGCATTCCTGCAGTTAAGAACGAAATAGAAAAACAAAAAGCGTCCTACAAGGAAAAACTCTCCACCCATCCAAATCCTTTAGCAAGGGACTTGATACGAGTTTCCAGAAGAAGCCGCCTACTACGTAACGACCATCCAACCCAGCCATAATTATTCAGGGCCATCTACTCTGTACCAGTCTCATGACTGCTAGTTAGGTAGTATTGTAAGATTTGATACACTTATTGTTAGTCTCATAAATGAGAAGATTCAATAAATAAAAGCAAAGCCTAAAAAAAAAAAAAAAAAAAAAAAAAAATTTTTTTTTCAATTTTGAAATATTATACTAATTTTTTTTTTTTTCTTTTATTTTCTTCTCTTTTCTTCTCTTTTTATTTTTCTATAGATAGGGGAAATGATATGAATGAAAAAGGTGAGTGAACTAAATTTATATTTATATATATTTTTTATTTATTTTTTTTTTATATATAGTTGAATATTTCTTAATTATTTTTTTTTATTTATTTAATTTTGTTTACAGATAAGGCTTTGGAAAATAATCTAATCAATGAAGGGATTTTTTATGTAGACGCAGATGAGGAAGAAGGAGCAGGACGGTTATATGAAAATGAACTTATTTATATGGAAGGCGGGGTTGAAAATTATAAACAAATCTTACCTTTAAATATAGACCAAGAAGATGAAAACCCCCTCCCCCCTCCATTTGTTGATGTTGATGATACAAACCAAAACGAAAATGATGTAATTTTAATGGAGGGAGGATTAACTAATTACACCCAAATTGTGGAATCTAATATATTAGATCCAAAAGAAGAATTTCCCACCAATAATGAAATGAATCAAATTATTTAAAAAAAATTTTTTTGAAATTTATATTGTTTCTTTATTTAAAAATAAAATTTTTTTTTTTTTTCTAAAATTGTTATTATTACTAACTTTTTAAATTGATTAAGAAAATATACAATTGTTCTTAAAAATATATAATGAATATAAATAAAACTAATCATTTTTATTGTTCAAAAAAATTAATATTGTTAAAAAAAAAAATACATATTTGTTCTTAGAATTAAGTTTTTACATGTTTCACAAAGTTTTCTTTAATAAAATTGTACTTGTTTATTATAATATATTATCTAAATACTTTTTATTTAAAATCATCAGATTTTCTTATTATAAATAGGTCTTGTTCTAATTCCTTGACTTCCAATTTAAATTGGTCTTCCTCTCTTTTTTGTAAATATTCTTCTAATTTTTTTTTGTTCTAAATTACTCCTATTTGTACAATTTTCAATTTTTTTTATTTTCTCATTCCATTCGAAAATACTTACATCTAATTCAGCTATTTTACATTCTAAATCTTTTTCTTCTATTTTATAATGCCCATATGCCATAGTACCCATTTTATTAGAATCTATAATTCTTTTATCATCTTTACTATTAAGTATAATTTTATTACACCTAATAGTAGATACTATATGATTTGATGATCGAATCATTGCCATTGACCCTATCACAGACTCCTCAGAAAGCAAACACTTTTTATAATCATTAAAGTCTATTTTCTCTATCGCGCTTCGTTTGACACCTTTTGATTTTTTTATTGTTTTTTCAGCGCTACCATCACCATCACTAAATTTATATGAATACATTTTCGAGCGTAAACCAACAAACTCGAGCATGGGTTTCCCATTGAGTTCATCTTTGAAAAACCCTAACTTTTTTTTATTGGTTTTAGGAAAATTATACGTTTCTGCAATTTTATCTGGAAATTCAGATGTATCAAAATATGACTCTATATCATTTCTAATATCATTATAGAAGTCATTAGTTTTGATGGTATATATAAATGAATCTGTATCCATATAATTCAATTGTATGTTTTCATTAAATTTAGGTTTCATATAATTATAATGAAAATCATACATCTTCCATTTTGAAATTTCTAAAATTGAAAAACCTAAATATAATGGTTTATTATATAAAACATTTAATTTGTTCATTTGAAATGCATAAAAATGATCCGAAAATTTTTTCAGACTATGGAAGTTAGATTTGGAAATCAGTGAACGGGCGCAATCTCTTTTACGACCAGGAGAATCATTTGGAGTTGCACTTTCCCATTCTGAAATTAATTTAATATTAACGCGTTTATCAACGTTCTCCATGGTCTTTCCAAATATCGCATTGTTTGATAATTTATAAAAATCTTTATCGAATGGAGTTTTAGCATTTGTACGATGAAAATTATTAAGATCAATATATTTCTTCAACCAAGGTTTTTGGAAGAAGCGAAGACCTCTATGAATTTTTTTTAATTGTAACCCATATTCTAAGCACTGTTTCAAATTTCTATAGTGGATTATATATTTATTTTTATCTTTAAGATCTGCAATTAATTTTTTTACTTTAGATGATGGTGTTGGTAGCTGATTACTACAACAAAATGGTAAGTCATTATGAGTCTCATGCAAGCTAAACGGATAATCTAAATCTACCTCGAGCATGTAGCCATATTCAGAATCATCTGGGTGCTCTAATATATTTATATTATCAAGGGTTTCCCTTGATACCCATTCAAATCCTCCATATGGCAAAGGTTGGGACATGGCCCATCCATACAAATTGTTGGCATCAATATATGATAAATATTGGGATTCTTTTTTATCGTCATAAGAATCCAAATATTTATGATTAGCTTTTGAATATCGATTTACGCATTGCACGAGACCACCACGAATGCCCGATTGTAGAAATTTTAATTGATCTATATCTGTTAACAGTTCTAGCTCAATTTCGGTATATTTTAGCATGGCCTCCCATGATAAACCAGGTAAGGTGTAAAATGCGCAGGGTCTAATGAATGAATTTTCATGCAGATATTTCGAAAGTTTTCAAAAACATCTGTCATTAACAAGACATCTGTTTTCAAATACAATTCCAAATAATCTTTTAAATTTTGACATGAAAATTTATCCCAAACCCTCTGTGCATGAGTATAATTTTCTTCCGAACAATTAGTTTCTGTTAGGGAGCTATAGAATGCTTCTCGGGGAGGTAAAGAAGTTTTTGATAGCCTCTCAACTGAATCTAAATATTCATAAGGAAATACACCCTTACGCCTCATCAAAGAAAATTCTTCCTGATTTTCAAAGAATGTTTTCGTTGTTACTAATTGATCATCATCTAGGTTTGATGCAAGTGTGTCTAAGGCGGACGACATGAAGCGGAAAGAATCAAGGAAGCGAATCTGAAAACTTCCCCCATCATCAGTAGTTATAGTTTTTGAGAGGGAAATATAGTGCTCCTTATTTGATGGAATAACACTCATTTCTCCAGGTATGAGAGCCAATTCTTTCACGAATAAATGACAATCATACCTGGAGAAATTATGGAAAAAAACTGGGATGAAATCTGGGACTTGATATTTTAAATTGCATGCATTATGTGCAGCACCTCTGAATTTACCAGTAAAATGGCAATGATCCCTCACCCTATCTAATAAAAGGGGACTATGGCAGATATGGCATTTATCAGTTTTTTGGAATTCTTCTTCCTCATCCATAGACATTTGGATGGGAACTTCTTTTGAAATATAATTTGAATAAACAAAATTTTAAATTTGTAATGAGTGAATTCACAAAATTTTGCCCTGCTTCTAAGGTCGTTTCAATTTCAATCTTACTTAAACTATCATCATACGCGCACTTAATATAATATGCATATGCTATAGGCACATGTGTATTTATTTTAAATAGTTTTTGACTAATAGCCTTCTCATCAGGCTGCAGTATAGCTTCAAAGTCAGCATATACTGAAAATGGCACCTTAACCTCCTTATGAACATTCGTGTAGCGGAGGGTGGCGTTCTGCGGATTGGGCAGTCTGGAAACTATTTTTCTACCCACTTCAGAATGACGTTTGGCGGCTTCCTTAGTTAAGGAATAATTCAGGCATCTATTGCAGAACCACTGCTTTCTTTTCCCTTTTCCCGTCTGAGAGGCAACCAAACTAAAACAATGAATAATAAAAAAGAAGCTATTAGCTAAAATCCCCCTAACGTTTAACTATATATAAGGTGAATAGAAAATTTAAAAAAAGGCGAACAGAAAATTAAAAAAAAAAATTTTAAAATATAAAATAAAATAAAACTAAAAATAAAATAATAAAATAATAAAAATAAAATAAAATAAAAAAATAAAAAAAAAATAAAAAAATATATATATATATGTATATATTTATAATAAAATAATAAAAATAGGAAAATAATAAAAATAATAAATAAGACTCACCCTGAAAGATTTCTTATCCATGTGTAGTGCGCTTTATTTCCCTCCTCCAAAAGCAGCATATTTATGTGGCGGGGTTTCACCTCAGGTGGGTAAAAAATGGGGCCATAAATTAATCCATCATCATATCCAAAAACAGATACGCTCAGCTCCAGGTTTTTTTTCATAAAATCCGTGATATGTCGGGGGTTGAGAGGGAACTCCAATCCACTGAAATCCAATTGGTATCCGTTTTGGAGGGTGATAACATCATCTCCAATGTTAACCCTATACCCGCTGCATCTACTCCGTTTGGTTGATTTGTTCATGATTGCCGCAATTATCGTCCACTTGAAACAAAACTCATCATTCAAGTTTCTTACATTCACAATGGATGCTTTATGTTCCAGTGCCTTGGGTAGCTCGATAAATGACGATCCTCTTATTGGTGAATATTGGTTCACGTTCATCTCAAGCCGAGCGATGTGGACCAATGTCCATCCACTATCCCTCTCTTGGAACTCATCCATTTTCCCAATTATTTTCTCGGTGTGGTCCTCATATTCATTGTTAATGTCTGAGTGCATGGAGAGAATTGTCATTTTCGATTGAAATGACTTCATCTCCATACACTCCTCTTCATCTTTTAATAGCTTATACAAACCGAAAAGTTCAAAATTAACTTTTACGGATGCATAGCTTTCCAAAATTGTTGCTAGATGAGGCAGAAATGCGTCTCCTGCCTCTCGTAGAAATGATGCCGGGAATATCACTCCTGCCTGCGTATTCTCGAACAGGTAGTGAAGTATCCTCCCTCGAAATCCATCTGCTACTTTTTTGACCCGGGAATCCACGGATTCAATAGCATTCATTTTATGCTTCTCCGTTCGCACATGCTGATTCCATTCAGCAGAGGAATTTGTGGGCATATTGCACTTTTCGCAGAATCGATACATTTTGGTTCTTGTTTTTTTATTTTATGTTTTTTAATTCACTTGATCGATTTTTTTTGAATAGCACAGCACAGCACTATTTACAAACAGTTTTAATAATTTCTTAAATTTTCCTTTTGTTTGTTTGTTTTTATTATTTTATTTTTTTGATTTGGTTAATAGCACAGCACAGCACTATTTACAAACAGTTTAAATAATTTTTTTAATTTTCCTTTTGTTTGTTTGTTTTTTAATTTATTTATTTTTATTATTTTTTTTTTTTCTGATTTCAATAGCACAACATAGAACTATTTACATTATTCAGTTCACTTTCACTTTGCTTTTTTTCAGTTTCTTTTTTTTGTTATATATTTTTTAAACACTTGGTCGAGTTTTCACTTTACAAAAAATGTATTATTGGAGACCGAGAGAAATTTTCGAGACAAAGAAAAATATCTTGACGCGAGCGAATGTTTTTTTAAACTAAAACCATTTCCCGAAATGCACTTTCCAAGATGACTTTTTGGGGGTTTAGAAAGTACCCCATTTCCTTATTTCTATGAATGTGCGTGAGAAAGTCTTAAGGGGGTATGTTTAAATTCTTATGTGTTCTTCAAATTTCTCTTTTTGTTCACATCCCTTTTCTATTAGAAAGGTTAGCTCCCCGAAATTATGCTAATTTAAGGTAACATCCACATATGTTACACATAGGATGGTGGGGTTGAAACACTTAAGATCCTCCACCCTTACACACAACTCTTTGTTATAAAAGGTCTGGGAAAGTCTTAAGAATATTTAGGATACATTTTTGGTTTCCTAGAAAATGTTTTTTTTAGTTCACATGCTTTCTCTATTAATTCAAACATCTGCGATCATCCACCCTCACATGCACACAACTCTTTCTTTCATGCGGTGTGGGAAAGTCTTGAAGATATTTTGGGATATATTCAAATTTCTTCGATTCCTTTCACATGCTTTCTTTATTAATTTAAACGTTTACGATCGCCCACCCTTTCCCACGGAATACCTTCTCACTATTAAGGGGGTGATATTCATATACACACATCTATAACCTTCTATATCATCTACTCTCCACTTATGTCATACATATACTCATCCTATATGCACATAACTAGAAAATACCTTCAAATTATACAACAAAATATATCATTACATGTTTAGCCAAGTTAATTGAATCTACTTTCCACCAATTAAAACACACAAGCAGGCCTGGGTAGACACGAGCCACACACACGATCTTACAAATTCATAGATCAACAGGTCTCACAACAACCCTCGCTAGAAATTTCTTGGCACAAGCTACACACAAGCATGAGAACATTTCCCATCCACCACCACCACACGAATCGGCCAGGTACAAACCGTTCAGGCACAAGCCACACGATCTCACAAATTCATAGATCAACAGGTAAGCAAGTCTCACAACCACCCTCGCTCTTCATACCTAGAAATTTCATGGCACAAGCATGAGAACTCACCCCATCTACCACCACACGATCTCACAAATTCTCACGCATGACAACAGAAACAAAACCGTTACAAGGTATTACACGTTTAGACAAGTTAAAATAACTGGGGTGACTTACACACACACACCTGCTATCCTAATTGAATCACATTAACACAAGCCGGATACGCACAATAACTAACCCTAATAAATTCTTACGCATTATGCCTCATCCCTCCCTCCTTCACAAATTCTCACATATTCCTTATGTCTCATCCCTCCCTCCTTCACAAAATCCCACAAATTCCCATGCTTGAACACACACACCTTATCCCTTTAACCCCTCCCAATCAGTTTCTCACGCATAACAACACACAAAACTGCACATGATCATGCATGCGTAAAATAATGAGGGGGAGGATCTTACCCTAAACCCCTTCCCCCTAATAATTAATTGATTTTTTGCTAATTAGGACACCTGCGCCCCCCTCGCGCGCAGTCATGCGTGACTAATGACCCTCCGCACCCCTCGTGCGCAGTCATGCGTGACTAATGACCCCCCCCCCACCCCCTACCAAACTGGCCAAGGACCCGCAATAGTCTTCTACTTGGATGATTTAGATTCTGCAGCATTATAATAATCGATCCCACCTTTAGTTGCAAATTATGCGGCGGAGTTCCTGGCACATCCATCCATATCACGCTGTCAACTGATCTGTATGAATGCAGTTCTCCAGCGATTTCACTTTGAATAAGGAAATTCAAACTATCTACGTCCTTATTCTTCGCGGCTAGTATTGCCCGTTCACTAATCCAATCGAGATTTGTATAATTTTGTGCTATGTCGGGAAACACCTTTGTGATGAGTTCATTATGCTCATGGAGAAGGTTTTGCAATTGTTGAATAATTTCACGTTTAGTTGCAGTAAAAATTGCACAGCGGTGATTTAGTTCAACTTCCGAATCACCAATGAAATACATCTGAAGGAATTTATGATCTTTGTTTTGTGGTGGTAACAAAGCGCCCGCTCGGTGGTGAATTTGCCCTTGAATCTGAATGTTGGGATGCAATTTTGAAAAAATGTGATAATAAAGAGACGCCATTACCTTATAACATGGATTGTAGCCTGATTGTTGAACAACCTCGGCTCCAAAAGACGTCATTTGAAAGCATCCGTTATATTTTTGTGCAAGCTTCAGGAAACTGTTTGATTGGGCTGAGTTTCCATATAGTAGCGAGTACAAAGGCTCTGGTGGATGAGCCAAAACGGGCAATTTAATTTTGCCACCTGCACAGCATAAGCCGGGGGTTTCCAACCGAAACTTCAATGCATTACAATGCTGACATACAACAGATAATGAACCAATAACAACGCACGTAAGATCCTTGTAGGATGTTTCAGGATTGTATGCGAATGCAGCGCGATTCAAGTTTTCATTTGCGGCTCGTCTTCCTCTATTATTTTGTCGGGCTTGAGGTGGTCTTTGTGCAGCGCGAAGCTGTGCCATTTGGGCACGTATCGATGCATTTATTTCTGTACGTTCCTCTTGCGTCCGACTATTAAGGAAATTCTGATTATTTATTGCATTGCGAGAACGCCGCCCAAGATTTGATCGTCTAACAGCAGGCATTACTTCCAATTGTTTAAGCTCACTTTGGTAATGCTTCGTTAGCTCGATTTTTTTGTTTAAATATTTTTTTACCGAGTTCATTGATACACAATTTCAACGCAGCTATGATCTTTGTAGGGTGTTTCAGAATTTTACATACAACAGTGTGTCCATCTGTTGAGCCGCTAGCGACCTTTCCGGAAGGACTTTCCAAAATTTTCTTATGCTATAACCTTCTTCTGGCAATTACAAAAAACTGAAAAAAAAATTGAGCCAAATCGGCCCAGCCGTTCTCTTGTGATTTGATCCCTAACATTTTTTGTCTCCATTTTTATATATATAGATACATATTCTGAAGTGGATACAGACATTTTTAGCGGAGTTGTGAACTTTTTGTTTACAAATTTACAATTGAGTATGCAAATGTATTAGCATTGTAAGAACTAATTTAAATATAAATTCTGCCGTGGATACATGCATTATAGCTGAGATGTGAACTTTTTGTTTACAAATTTACAATTGAGTATGCAAATGTATTAGCCATGTAAAAACTAATATAAATACAAATTCTGAAGTGGATATATGCATTATTATCTGAGTTGTGAACTTTTTGTTTACAAATTTACAATTGAGTATGCAAATGTATTAGACGTGTAAAAACTAATATAAATATAAGTTCTGAAGTGGATTCAGGCATTATTAGCTGAGTTGTGAACTTTTTGTTTACAAATTTACAATTGAGTATGCAAATGTATTAGACGTGTAAAAACTAATATAAATATAAATTCTGAAGTGGATTCAGGATTCATTTACACATTTACAATTGAGTATGCAAATGTATAAGCCGTGTAAAAACTAATATAAGTACAAATTCTGCCGTGGATACAAGCATTATTAGCTGAGTTGTGAACTTTTTGTTTACAAATTTACAATTGAGTATGCAAATGTATTAGCATTGTAAGAACTAATTTAAATATAAATTCTGCCGTGGATATATGCATTATTAGCTGAGATGTGAACTTTTTGTTTACAAATTTACAATTGAGTATGCAAATGTATTAGCATTCTAAGAACTAATTTAAATATAAATTCTGCCGTGGATACATGCATTATTAGCTAAGATGTGAACTTTTTGTTTACAAAAAACAAAAAAAAATTACAAATTTACAATTGAGTGTGCAAATGTATTAGCCTTCTAAAAACTAATATAAGTACAAATTCTGCCGTGGATACATGCATTATTAGCGGAGTTGTGAACTTTTTGTTTACAAATTTACAATTGAGTATGCAAATGTATTAGCATTGTAAGAACTAATTTAAATATAAATTCTGCCGAGGATATATGCATTATTATCTGAGTTGTGAACTTTTTGTTTACAAATTTACAATTGAGTATGCAAATGTATTAGCCATGTAAAAACTAATATAAATACAAATTCTGAAGTGGATATATGCATTATTATCTGAGTTGTGAACTTTTTGTTTACAAATTTACAATTGAGTATGCAAATGTATTAGACGTGTAAAAACTAATATAAATATAAGTTCTGAAGTGGATTCAGGCATTATTAGCTGAGTTGTGAACTTTTTGTTTACAAATTTACAATTGAGTATGCAAATGTATTAGACGTGTAAAAACTAATATAAATATAAATTCTGAAGTGGATTCAGGATTCATTTACACATTTACAATTGAGTATGCAAATGTATAAGCCGTGTAAAAACTAATATAAGTACAAATTCTGCCGTGGATACAAGCATTATTAGCTGAGTTGTGAACTTTTTGTTTACAAATTTACAATTGAGTATGCAAATGTATTAGCATTGTAAGAACTAATTTAAATATAAATTCTGCCGTGGATACATGCATTATTAGCTAAGATGTGAACTTTTTGTTTACAAAAAACAAAAAAAAATTACAAATTTACAATTGAGTGTGCAAATGTATTAGCCTTCTAAAAACTAATATAAGTACAAATTCTGCCGTGGATACATGCATTATTAGCGGAGTTGTGAACTTTTTGTTTACAAATTTACAATTGAGTATGCAAATGTATTAGCATTGTAAGAACTAATTTAAATATAAATTCTAAAGTGGATATATGCATTATTATCTGAGTTGTGAACTTTTTGTTTACAAATTTACAATTGAGTATTCAAATGTATTAGACGTGTAAAAACTAATATAAATATAAATTCTGAAGTGGATTCAGGCATTATTAGCTGAGTTGTGAACTTTTTGTTTACAAATTTACAATTGAGTATGCAAATGTATAAGCCGTGTAAAAACTAATATAAGTACAAATTCTGCCGTCGATACATGCATTATTAGTTGAGTTGTGAACTTTTTGTTTACAAATTTACAATTGAGTATGCAAATGTATTAGCATTGTAAGAACTAATTTAAATATAAATTCTGCCGTGGATACATGCATTATTAGCTAAGATGTGAACTTTTTGTTTACAAAAAACAAAAAAAAATTACAAATTTACAATTGAGTGTGCAAATGTATTAGCCTTCTAAAAACTAATATAAGTACAAATTCTGCCGTGGATACATGCATTATTAGCGGAGTTGTGAACTTTTTGTTTACAAATTTACAATTGAGTATGCAAATGTATTAGCATTGTAAGAACTAATTTAAATATAAATTCTGCCGAGGATATATGCATTATTATCTGAATTCTGAACTTTTTGTTTACAAATTTACAATTGAGTATGCAAATGTATTAGCATTGTAAGAACTAATTTAAATATATAAATTCTAAAGTGGATATATGCATTATTATCTGAGTTGTGAACTTTTTGTTTACAAATTTACAATTGAGTATGCAAATGTATTAGACGTGTAAAAACTAATCTATTATATAAAAATAAGTCGAGTTTTCTTCGCGGAGCAAATAACTCCAGAACGCACGAACCGATTTCCACGGTTTTGCATTCGTTGGAAAGGTCTCGGAATTTGTGATTTTTTGCAGTAAAGAAAATTCAGGAAAAATTGCAACAGAAAGCGGGAAAATCATTTTTGCATAAAGCGCCAACACTGACACATAGCATGCCATAATTCTCCACTCAGTTTATTTTATGACACATCGAAATTGTGTTCAATTTTGAGTAAAATAAGTTATTCGTTTAATATCAGTGCAATTGGAAACCAGCATTTGTATTTAGGGTGGTAAGTTGAACTGTGTAAATTATGTGGATTAACCGCTCTGCCTATAGTCCAAAATGCCTAGAGCACGACGTGTGAACATCGTTCTCCGCAGAAGGCATGCAATCCAGCAATAAGGGTATTCACAGAACTTAAGCGAGGAAAGACGAAATGTAAGAAGAGAATATGACCGATTAAGACGACGCGTGAGCACACGAAGATCATTGGCATCATACAATCGCTTGGCATTTCAATATGATCCCTCTGCGAACTACAGAGATGATAGAAAATTAGATATTGGACCTACATATGACGACTATATGCCGATATTGCAATGCGTTAAAGTTTAAAAGAGAAACTGCTGGATTGTGCTGCGCAAGTGGAAAAGTCAAACTGGATCCATTACTTACACCACCACAGCCAATAAAAGCATTGTTCGATGGAAGTGATCCAGATTCCAGCCATTTTCTTCAACACATCCTTGAATACAATAACTGCTTTCGCATGACTTCCTTTGGAGCTAATATCATTCGAGAAGGCGGCTTCATGCCGACTTGCAAGGTAAAAGTTACAATCACTTACACAAAACACAAAGAATTGCAACATAATAACAACATATACTCTACGGACTACACCATCACACGATTCTTCAACAAATGATTGTTTGCAATTACAGATACAAGGACAAATATATCATTTGCATGGTTCATTGGTGCCAACAACAGAGGAACCGCATCAATTTCTGCAAATATATTTCATTTCGTCGATGGTGGATCAGCTGAATGTGCGGTGCAACATTCAGGGAACACCACGCATGAACCGATTTCCACGGTTTTGCATTCGTTGGAAAGGTCTTGGAATTCGTTATATAAGCTGTGACGTTTAACGCACAATAAATAAACAAATAGAACTAAGAATAAGAATATAGAAATAAGAATAAGAACAAACATGAAGTCACAAAATACAAAGAACAAGAATATAGAAATAAGAATAAGAACAAACATGAAGTCACCAAGTACCAATAAGAATAAGAACAAACATGAAGTCACAAGACATGTAGTAAATAATAAGAAACCAGATTAAAACATGAAGTACAACAATAAAATGAAATCAAACACAACACGGAGAACACCATTTGAATTAAATGCGCGCGCGCGCCATGATCGCGCCCAAATGGTCACACTGGCCCAAGAAGGGCCTGGCCACACTATTATGGCAAAATATCTTCGGGTGCGGCGGTCACACTCGACCCTGCCAGAGCCCTATATAAGGCGAGCCTCAGCCCTTGGAAGGCATTCAGTTTTCGGCCAGCGATCGGCCAAGTCCTCTAACAGGAGCAAGGGTAAGCCAACAGGAAGGAGCCGCCCAAGGAGCAAGGACGAGTAAGGTATATTGGTAAAGGTGGTAACTAATAGTCGGACCCCGACCATATCTTACGTCTATAACTTGTGGAAGACCTTAGGGCCTCTCTGTACGTCTCGATATTGGAAGACCTAAGGGCCTCCCTATAAGTCTCGATATATCTCGGTAGACCTTAGGGCCTCCGTGCACGTATCAACCTTAGAAGACCTAAGGGCCTCTAACAACGTCTCAATTTTAGGAGACCTAAGGGCCTCTAACAACGTCTCGATCTTAGAAGACCTAAGGGCCTCTAACAACTTCTCGATCTTAGAAGACCTAAGGGCCTCTAACAACTTCTCGATCTTAGAAGACCTAAGGGCCTCTAACAAACTTCTCGATCTTAGAAGACCTAAGGGCCTCTAACAACTACTCGATCTTAGAAGACCTAAGGGCCTCTAACAACTTCTCGATCTTAGAAGACCTAAGGGCCTCTAACAACTTCTCGATCTTAGAAGACCTAAGGGCCTCTAACAAACTTCTCGATCTTAGAAGACCTAAGGGCCTCTAACAACTACTCGATCTTAGAAGACCTAAGGGCCTCTAACAACTTCTCGATCTTAGAAGACCTAAGGGCCTCTAACAAACTTCTCGATCTTAGAAGACCTAAGGGCCTCTAACAACTACTCGATCTTAGAAGACCTAAGGGAACGAGCAACGGACCCCAGGGCAACGGAACGCATCTCGAAGAGGACGAGCGGACGGCAGACCACCGGGTGACGAAACGCAGCCGAGGAAGGACGACCCGAGCCGGCGTACGGCAAACTGGAGCAGATACTCTCGACGGCCAACACCAAATCCCGCTGTCCTATTTGTACCCATACATATATATAATAAATTGTTTGTCCCAGTATAACCTAACTACGGCTTTCTCCTCTGGAACCCGGATCGAGAACTTCCTTGCAGCGACCACCTCAGACAACAAATAAATATCTGAGACGAACCCTGGCCATCCTTGAGCCTCGAGGAATGACCTAACCGTCACAGTGGCGCCCGAACAGATTGAAGTGGTTGCAAGGAACAGACCGACACCGGCAGAGTGATGTCAAGCTGGGTATACTTATCGTCGAAAAACGAACTTACGGAATACGCGGAAGAGTTCGGACTAGAGACGTCAGGAAAAAACGAAGAGCTAAGACGGCTACTGGCAGCGTTTGCCAAGAGGACGGATCATAACGAAGAGATCAGACAACGGCTCGCCGAGCTAACGATAAGGCACAAGAGAGAGAAAAGTCCGGCAAAAGAGATCATACCGGAAATCGTAATATTCGAGGAAGAGGAGCAAGGACAGCAAATCGCCGGACCAGCTGTGAGATACAAAAGGGACAAAAACCCAGCAGAGATAATACCGGAAAGCAGAGAAGAGGAGCAGGACAGCGAGGAGGAGGCAACAACAAGCGCGAAAGCTCAAATCAGAGCAGCGAAGAAGGAAAAGCTGAACGGAGCGATGGAAGGAGAAAAAGAGAGGAAAGCAGAGTGGAGGATGGAAACAGAGGTGGTTGACCGAGTACGGAGCTGGGGAATCCGATACCAAGGGACAACAAACCCACTGGAGTTCTTAGAAAAAATGGAGCAGTGGGCGTCTGGGTACGGCATTCAGGAGAACCAGCTCGTACAGACCATGCCATATATATTGGAAGGAGCCGCCATAGACTGGTGGAACACCACTCCAACCAAGATAAACACATGGAAGCAGCTGACAACAGAACTACTGGAGTACTTCCTGCCTCCAAGGTACGAGGAACAGCTAAGAACGCAGATCGCACAGCTTAAACAGCGTGATTCAGAACCGGTGAGGGAATACGCGATGGGACTAAGAAAGCTGATGCGATTCACGAAGCTGTCAGAAGAAGAGAAGCTCGACCGCATATTTAACAACTGTAGGAGCAAGATCAAGCTCTACACGCGGAGATCAGGATTTAGGTCGCTGACGGAGTTCCTCAAACTAGCAGAGGAAGTGGAGGAGATCGAGGCAGCGGACCAGCCGCGACACAACCAACCAGCACAGCAACAAATACGGCCGGAAATTTGTATGCGATGCGGAGGAACAGGCCATGCGGCGCGCACATGTGGCAACCCTCAACGGTTATTCTGCTGGGTCTGTGGACGAAACGGCATCAGGACGACGGAATGCTGCAGAATGGGACCGGGAAACGCAGGAGGCCTGAGCAGATAAAGCTGGCAGCTCAGGCGACAAGACTAGAGCCGGCACCAGGAAAGCAGCTGAGTTGCGACGGGTACCAAATAACCGCACGCATCAGGGTCGGGAACAGAACGACGAAGGGAGTAATTGACACCGGAGCGTCCCGTAGCGCGATAAGTATGAATAGGTACCAAGACCTCAGGAAGCAGGGCAGGTGGAGCGGAGCCAGGGCCGAAATCATGATGGCTAACGGATCGAGCCAGAGAACAGTAGGAATGTTCACAGCGGAGATCCAATTCGCAGGAAAGACATTTAACCTGACATTCCTGATTTTGAGACAGGTCGCAGGCGGAATCTTGTTGGGAATGGATTTTCTAGCCGGGGCTCACAGCCTACTACGGTGCGGGGAGCTGGAACTGGAAATAACAGCCATAGAGGACAAGGGGAGTGAGATGGACCCGACAGCCAGTGGAGCCGACGAAGAGATACCAGAACCATCGGACGCGGAAGTGCAAACGTTCCTGGAGAATCAAAGGCAAGTATTTGAGGGGTTGCAAGGAGTAAGTAACATTACGAGACACGCAATACACTTAAAGGACGACAGACCGATAAAACAACGGTATTATCCACGGAACCCGAAGCAACAAGCGATAATTAACGAACAGGTGGACGAGTTGTTGGCATTAGGACTGGTAGAGCCATCGCGCAGCCCATATAGCGCACCCGTAGTGTTGGTAAAAAAGAAAAACAACACATGGCGGATGTGCATAGATTATCGACTGTTGAACGAAAGAACGGAGAAAGACGCCTACCCGGTACCAAGGATGAACTATATACTGGACCAATTAAGGGAAGCAAAGTTCATAAGTACGATAGATCTGAAATCCGGGTACTGGCAAATACCAATGGAGAAAAACAGCCAGCAATATACGGCATTCACAGTACCAGGACGGGGGCTATTCGAGTGGAAGGTAATGCCGTTCGGCTTGACGACAGCTCCAGCGACATTCCAGCGGGCACTAGACACAATAATAGGCCCGGAAATGGAACCATTTGCGTTTGCATACCTGGATGACATCGTGGTCATAGGACGGAGCAAACGAGAGCATCTGGAAAAACTGGGGGAAGTGTTCAGACGACTGCAAAGGGCGAACCTAAAAATAAATCCAGAGAAATGCCAGTTCTTCCAGAAAGAACTGAAATATTTAGGACACGTGGTGACCGACAGAGGAATCAGAACGGACCCAGAGAAAATAGCGGCAATCCAAGAGCTGGCGGCACCGAAAACAACGAAGGAGGTGCACAGTTTCCTAGGAATGGCGTCATGGTATCGAAGGTTTATACCTAACTTCACGGAACAGGCCGGAGCGCTCCAAGACCTCCTGAAGAAAGGAAAAAAGTTTGAATGGGCCGAGAAGCACCAAAAGTCGTTCGACAGTTTGAAGGAAAGTTTAACAAAAACTCCAGTACTGTCATGCCCCGACTTCAGTCGCCAGTTCAAACTGCAGACAGACGCCAGCGACTTGGGGATAGGCGCAGTACTGACGCAGGATGGAAAAGACGGGGAACACGTGAAATCGTACGCCAGCAGGAGACTAAGTAACGTAGAACGGAACTACAGCGCCACCGAAAAGGAATGCCTCGCGATATATTGGGGCATCAATAAGTACAAAATGTACTTAGAAGGTTACCAATTTGTGGTGGTCACTGATCACATGGCACTGAAGTGGCTGAATTCAATAGAAAGTCCGTCAGGGAGAGTCGCAAGATGGGCGTTAGGCCTCCAACCCTTTCAGTTCGAGGTGCAGTACCGAAAGGGAAAATTGAATGCGGTAGCGGACGCACTATCAAGAGCACCAAGAATCGAGCTAAAAGCCATTAAGGAAGCAAAGGACTGGCTGGAACAAAAGCTCAAAGAAGTAGAGAACGACCCAGGGAGCACAGAGTTCAAGAAAGTGGGAGATCGACTCTACAAATTAGGCGGCGACAGCGAGGACTCACAGCCATGGAAACTATGCGTCACAAAGAAAGAGATACCACAGGTGCTGGCAGAGAACCATAGCACGGCAGAAGCAGGTCACTTAGGCATCTACAAAACGCTGAGACGAGTCAGACAACGATACTTCTGGCCACGACTGGGAAGGGACGTGAGACGGTTCGTCAGGGAATGCCAATGCTGCCAACGATACAAAGTTTCCCAGCAAAAAACAGCAGGAAAAATGTTGACTCGAATCGCGGAGGCGCCATGGGAGACAATGTGTGTCGATTTTGTCGGACCACTTCCCCGCACTAAACACGGGAATACCACGTTAATCGTAATAGTGGACAAGTTCTCGAAATGGGTAGAACTGGCTGCGATCCGACAAGCAACCGCCGAAGCGTTCTTAAAAGTATTCAGAGAAAGGGTAATAGCGAGAGTCGGAGCGCCAAAAATACTGATCTCTGACAATGGTGTCCAGTTCACAGGGCGGAAAACGAAAACCGCTATGGAGAAATGGGGCGTGCGACAACAGTTTACAGCACCGTACACGCCGCAGGAAAACCCAACAGAACGCACAAACCGCACTATAAAGACAATGATAGCGCAACTAGCGGAGCAGGAGCATACGAAATGGGATGAGCACCTCCCCGAATTAATGTTGGCATACAATAGCAGCACGTCGGAGTCAACCAAATTTAGCCCGGCACAGCTGATATTCGGGAAGGAGTTGAGGCTACCCAACACAGTATTCGACGCCGTAACAGCCGGATCAGGGCTGGCGGGAGAAAATATAGGTACAAGATGGAAAAGGCTGAACAACCTGAGGGAAGAAGCCACGGCAAATATGTAAGAAGCGGCGGAAAAACAAAAACAGCATGTGAGGAGTCGTTCGACTTCCCACAAATACTGGCGGCCAACTACAACGGCAACCGCGCCAGCCGCCGACAGCAACAACAGCATCAGCAGCCAACAACAACAGCAGAGGCAACGTCAGCCGAAGAATATCAACAGCGCCAGCAGCGAATATCAACAGCGTCAGCAGCGAACAACAACAGCGTCAGCAGCGCCCAAAAACAACAACAACGGCGGTCAGGAGCCGGCAGCGACAACAACAATAGCCGACGGCAATAACCACTGCCGCCAACGCTCATGGAGAGCCGCCGCAGCCAGCAGCGAAATCAAAAACAAACCGGCAAACGCCCAAATTATTCTCGCTTTGTAAACTAAGTTTTTGGAAATAATTTCGTATAATACTTTAATCACTTCGCCCTTTGTAAACATAAGCTTTCTCTATTGTTTTTGTAAAATAAGCTCTGTATATTTAAGCAGCCAAGTTTCGCACTATAATCATCTTCTAGTTGTACAGAATTTAAGCGTAGTCAAGAATTAGTAGTTATCTTTGGTTCCCCGTTCTCACATCTCTAGATCCCACACACACACACACACACACCTACACTCGGAGAGCAGAGAGAGTTATTCACCACGAACAAGTGGCCACGGAGTTAGCGCCGTACGAGAGGAACGGAGTGCGAGCATACGATCGAGCGCAAAGCAACCCCCGAAAATTGGCACACGCCAACGGGAGAGAGCGAGAGGGAAGCTGATGCACCGAAATGCAAGAGCAATGGAAAATTACCAGCGCGGCCGAAAATTTGGCAAAGCCGCGTGTCTGGAGTTACTTTTGCGGAGGCGACGAAAACGTATAGACGTGCGAGCGGTCGACGGAGTTTCAACGTAACCACAACGGGAGTTTCTACGCGACGGAGTTTCTGCGGCCAACGAGGACAATGTTATAACCCGAGACCAGCCAGGAGGTGGTGCTCGAAGTGACCAGGGATAGTGACGGCAGCCAGTGGAGTTGCGGAGAATTTGGGTGGCCAAGGAGGCACCTTTCTGGAAACGGACGGAGGCGAGGACGTGGCGGAAGCAGCAGCCACAGGCGAACGTGTGTGTGTGCGGAAAAAAAAAACGGAGACGGGTGAGTGTATAGGGAGGATCGCATTTTGGCCAGCGGGTACACGTGTGAATAGAAATTTCTCGATGGCCGAGATGCGGTTTTCGCTAGAGTAGGCTAGGAAATAATGATCCCAAAAATCTAACCAAAAAAAATCCCTGCAAACTTTATTAAATAAAAAAAACCCAACGAAGGCGAATAGAAAATTTCTGGAAACAACACAACTTGATTAAATAAAAGAGACAATGAAAACTGAAATTAATTAAAATAAACTCGTACGTATTTACATTTCGGTTCTTGCGGGGAATGGCTGAGTTTCGCCCACACTGGGAGAAATTTTACTCCAAACGTTAATAATAAAATTTTAAGAAAATTCTAAATTCCACTTTCGAGAGGCCGTACGCTGCCCACACTGGAAAATAACATGCAGAGAAATTTAACATGAGGAAAATTTAAATAAATTCAAGAAAAGCTCTCGTAAATAAAATCTTCGGCTCAGATCGAGTCCAGCTCGCAGGGAACGACCCAAGATCATGCTGGCCATGACTCACGTAGAATATTTTCCCAAAAATGCCTAGATTTTAGGCCATAAACTCTGCCCTAGGAAACGGTGGTCCCCAAAATCGACCCCTCTCTCGGTCTCCTTCTAGCGATTGCTATGGGCTCGACCCAAAACGCGCTTCGACGATTATTTCGCTCTATTGCAGAGACCGAATCAGCCATTTTTCTGGCTGCGTATCCCGGTAACTGACCATTACCATCTCATGTCAGTTTGCCGTCCGTCAAAACACTTTGTCCCACATCTTTACAAATTTTTCTGTTAAAGAGGACCTTGGACGTGACTGAGGCTTACCCCAGCCGTCGAACTTCCTTACAGAATGGCGCCCGAGCAGGGACATGGGGTTTACGAACTTTAGACGTCGAAAATATGGCCTAAAGACCCATTCGGATACGTCCAGTTTGAAAAATTTTCGGTTCCGCCACTTAGAGAAAATTTTCTAAGTCGGAACGTATGGAGAGTCGGATGTCGAGGGACACCGAAATTTCTAGGGCAGGAAAACTACAGAAAATATATATATCTTGATCAGAATATATACAGAACATTGTATATAACCTCAAAGTAGGGGAAAAAAAAAAAAAAAAATTTTGAATTTTTTTTTAAAGCACATGGCAAAAATCGGGAGAACTTAACCAAAAAGTATACCCACCCTAAGAAACTCGTGGTACACGCAGCGAAAATTTTATATCCCAACCGCGAAAAGATCATAACCTAAAACGAGAGGTTATCCGATCACGTGACCAGAAACACACGTGAGCCAAGAAATAGAATCGAGCAAAGAAAGCAAAGAGGGAAGGAAAAAAAAAAAAAAAAAAAAAAGGAGAGAGAGAGCGAGAGCGAAAAGCCCTCTAGGTAGCCAAGTCAGGTCGCGAGAATTTCGAAAGCACGAGGCAGGGAAAAGCTAACCCAAATTCCCCACAGCGCAGCCATTTCGTTTCACCCTTCACTCTCATCGTCGTCTCTCTCACACCGGCGGCGATCGAATACAGCCTGCAGATACGCATCGGAGTCTCTTCTCTTGTCAACCGCCGTCGAGTCAACACGTACAGTCGCAGTTTTCAACGGAAATAAAAGCCATCGTCGTACCAATTTTACTAAGTCGCGATCACCGTCGAATAAAATTTACAGCATCGTGGAATAAAGCTTTGCATCATCGTCGAATTAAATTTACATCGCCGTCGCCTAATTTGACTCATCGTCGTGGAAATTCTACAAGCTTGCATCGTCGTCGAATAAATTTAATCCCCGTCGAGGAGAGCAGCAACATTAAATCGTCGTTTTACATCAAATTCGAGTTTAACCTAGTTGCACGTGGGCATTTGGTGATTTTTTTTTTGTGCGAAAATAAAACCAAATAGTTCACTGAAGTTTAATCAACTCAACCGTCGCTTGACCCTCGTCTGAAATATTTCTCTCGACCTTTCGAAATTTTTCCTGTCGTTTGCCAGTCGATTAAATTTTTCACAGCAATATGGGCGCACGCTGGATCGCGTATCTGCGGAAGCGGGAATTGGAGGCGATTTTGAAGGAGTTTTCCTTGGAAGCAACCGGAACCGTGGAGGAAATGCGGAGCCGGCTGGCTGCCTTCAACAATCAAGATGATCACGTGCTGGAAGTCATCGAACGACTACAGGAATGTGAGGCGGAAATCAACGCCACTCTAGCGGATAGGAAACAACGATCGCCGAGTCCACAACCACACCCACCGGGTCCCACGCAACTGCAAGTACCAGTACTGGAGGGCAGAGCTACCGCCGACGTGGCCAGAGACGTGGAGACCCTCCCGGCCAGGCGTGAGACTCTTCCAAAGAAGGCGGAGATGTCGGCAGCGACACTGTCGGAGAAACTCAGGAACTGGGGAATAACTTTCGATGGCACCACGGATCCCATCACCTTCATCCAGCATCTCGAGGAACGAGCAACGGCCTACGAAGTCGACGTGGAGAAGATGCCGCAGGCCATCCCTGGCCTTTTGACGGACACGGCCGAGCACTGGTTCCGGACGAGCCAGCTGCTAGGAGAATCATGGACGAGGTTCAAAAAGGCGTTTTTGGATTTCTTCTTGCCGCCGAGGTATTTCCAACGACTCGAGGATGAGATCCGCACTAGGGATCAGCGTCGAGGGGAGACGTTCAAGCAATATCTCGTCAACATCAAACTGTTGATGCACCGAGCGGGATACAGCGCGGAACAAGAACTGGAGCGCATCTACGAGAACCTCCAACCGGAGTACCAGATGTACGCCAGGAGGCACGACTTTACCACATTGGAGCAACTCACCAGTTTGGCGGTCAATTTCGAGGTCACTCGGGACCGGAGCACTGGAAGCCATGCCAGGATGGTAGCTGAGCCACAACCCGCGCCAAGGAGGAGCGGATACGAGCCACCAGCAGTTCAACAAAATTTCTCGCGAACAGTCGGGCGACCACCCATCCCAGCTACGACCCCACAGGGCCCTCGAGTAGGGAATCTGTCAACGATCACAAATTTCAGGTTTGCGTGTAGGAATTGTGCTCAAGAGGGCCACCAGCAGGCAACGTGCCGCAATCCCAGAGTTCTTTTCTGTTGGGATTGTGGGCGTCGGGGAATACGCACAGTCGAGTGTTGCAGACGCACACAGCCGGGAAACGAGAGGAGTCTTCGCCCACTCGGGGAGCGGACGGAGACTGCCTCCAGGAATCCCCGGAATTAGGAGAGATATTACAGGTGCAGGCTGGTCGGATCATCGCGCAGGTGCAGATCGAGGGGCAGAAGTTCAGCGCGACTATAGATACAGGAGCCAGTAGGAGCTTTGTGAGTGAACGAGTGATTCAGCTCGTAGGAACAACACATAACGTACGGTCGGTACGCACTCACGTCAACCTGGCTGAAGGCTCCCGCAAAGAGATCACAACGTCTCTAGTCGCCCAAGTCCAGCTCGACCAACGTAGGGTAACTTTTCCTTTGCTAGTTCTGCCTTCAATCATGGAAGACGTGCTTCTAGGCATGGACTTCCTCTGTGGCGTATCTGCCCGCATTCAATGTGGCCGCGCATCACTGCAGCTGAGCCCTTTCGTGTTAACTAGCCCCACCTATAATTTAGCTACGCCGTCGGTCTTGACAAACGCGTTCACTCCGAAAACAGCAGACCCCATCGAAGCCGTAGAATCCACACCAGCCGGCAACGAGCCAGATCACGAGACGCCAGATACCCAGACCAGCAGTATGTTAGGGCCGCGAGACGACAATGCAGCGCGAAACAATCCGTTTCGACGAAATCAAGCTTCTGCTTCAACAGAACCAGTAGCGGAAGGGCGAGCGACTTCCCCAGCCAGAGCAGAGTGTACACCTGACGCTGGAGGAATCCTAGCCGCACTTAAGGAGACCACGGAGCAGGAAGACCGCACCAAGGCGGCACCAGGAAGCACAGAGACCCGTAGCAGAGAAGCATCAGCAGCAGAGAGCCTGTACCGTGACAGGAGAAGAATCCAGGAAATACCCGCACCCAGGCGGAAGCATCAGAGGAACGTCATCGAGGAGCCCACACCCCGGCGGCATAGCAGCAGGAGCCCGCACACGGCGGCACATCAGCGAGAACCCCGCTCAAGGCGGCATCAGCATCAGGAGTTCGCACACGGCGGACACATCATCGAGAAGACCGCACACGGCGGACACAGCCGCACGAATACCGCACCAAGGCGGAAATAGCAGAGCAACCGCGGCAGCAGAGAAGCAGAGCATCATTACCCAGGGATACCCGCATCAAGACGGAAACAACGGAGAAGCATTCAAGGATACCCGCAGACGGCGGAAGCACACACGGAGAACAGCAGCGCAGCAGCAGCTTCAGAAGTCCGTACGAAGACTGCACGACAGCAACAAACTTGCTCAAAGATAAGCCGACGAGCGACGCTCGATCTGGCCAAGGCAAGAGCCAACCAGGAACACTGCGACAGGAGCCAATGCTTGAGTCAGTGGGGGCCACTTGCTGGAGGGTGCGCCTTCCCAACGTTCCCACTCCCCTAAGGGGGAAACTCAACGCTCCCAGTACCAGCATTAGCATTTCCCCCTCACTAATAACTAACCCCCAACTAAAACCACTAGTTAGTCATATTAGTAAACCTAAAAGGCTAATGAAACTTTGTTTCCCTACAGCGCGTCATACGCAAGCCGTCGATTTGACACGGACCAGCCAGCCCGCTCGACGCAAGAAAGCTCGTCTCAGGCCTGGGCCAAGAGGCCATACACGCCTGGACAGCAGCGGTGGTGCCAAGCCTGTTACCATCCGCCCCCCGTCGAGTGACCCTTGGAGACGTGACCGCGAGCCCCGAGAGAGAGGGTGCCAGCGTTGGCCACGGCCGCCACCACAAGCAACGACGACGATGATCTGGCCACCGTCATCCCGGGAAATTCTTCCCCGGGCAAGGAGAAGGAGACGCCAGCACTGGCCGCGGCCATCACATCCGCCGCGCCCACATCACCACGGAGAACGAGATCTCCATTTTTTCGCGCCCCCGAAGAAAGAGGGGGATGTGAGGAGTCGTTCGACTTCCCACAAATACTGGCGGCCAACTACAACGGCAACCGCGCCAGCCGCCGACAGCAACAACAGCATCAGCAGCCAACAACAACAGCAGAGGCAACGTCAGCCGAAGAATATCAACAGCGCCAGCAGCGAATATCAACAGCGTCAGCAGCGAACAACAACAGCGTCAGCAGCGCCCAAAAACAACAACAACGGCGGTCAGGAGCCGGCAGCGACAACAACAATAGCCGACGGCAATAACCACTGCCGCCAACGCTCATGGAGAGCCGCCGCAGCCAGCAGCGAAATCAAAAACAAACCGGCAAACGCCCAAATTATTCTCGCTTTGTAAACTAAGTTTTTGGAAATAATTTCGTATAATACTTTAATCACTTCGCCCTTTGTAAACATAAGCTTTCTCTATTGTTTTTGTAAAATAAGCTCTGTATATTTAAGCAGCCAAGTTTCGCACTATAATCATCTTCTAGTTGTACAGAATTTAAGCGTAGTCAAGAATTAGTAGTTATCTTTGGTTCCCCGTTCTCACATCTCTAGATCCCACACACACACACACACACACCTACACTCGGAGAGCAGAGAGAGTTATTCACCACGAACAAGTGGCCACGGAGTTAGCGCCGTACGAGAGGAACGGAGTGCGAGCATACGATCGAGCGCAAAGCAACCCCCGAAAATTGGCACACGCCAACGGGAGAGAGCGAGAGGGAAGCTGATGCACCGAAATGCAAGAGCAATGGAAAATTACCAGCGCGGCCGAAAATTTGGCAAAGCCGCGTGTCTGGAGTTACTTTTGCGGAGGCGACGAAAACGTATAGACGTGCGAGCGGTCGACGGAGTTTCAACGTAACCACAACGGGAGTTTCTACGCGACGGAGTTTCTGCGGCCAACGAGGACAATGTTATAACCCGAGACCAGCCAGGAGGTGGTGCTCGAAGTGACCAGGGATAGTGACGGCAGCCAGTGGAGTTGCGGAGAATTTGGGTGGCCAAGGAGGCACCTTTCTGGAAACGGACGGAGGCGAGGACGTGGCGGAAGCAGCAGCCACAGGCGAACGTGTGTGTGTGCGGAAAAAAAAACGGAGACGGGTGAGTGTATAGGGAGGATCGCATTTTGGCCAGCGGGTACACGTGTGAATAGAAATTTCTCGATGGCCGAGATGCGGTTTTCGCTAGAGTAGGCTAGGAAATAATGATCCCAAAAATCTAACCAAAAAAATCCCTGCAAACTTTATTAAATAAAAAAAACCCAACGAAGGCGAATAGAAAATTTCTGGAAACAACACAACTTGATTAAATAAAAGAGACAATGAAAACTGAAATTAATTAAAATAAACTCGTACGTATTTACATTTCGGTTCTTGCGGGGAATGGCTGAGTTTCGCCCACACTGGGAGAAATTTTACTCCAAACGTTAATAATAAAATTTTAAGAAAATTCTAAATTCCACTTTCGAGAGGCCGTACGCTGCCCACACTGGAAAATAACATGCAGAGAAATTTAACATGAGGAAAATTTAAATAAATTCAAGAAAAGCTCTCGTAAATAAAATCTTCGGCTCAGATCGAGTCCAGCTCGCAGGGAACGACCCAAGATCATGCTGGCCATGACTCACGTAGAATATTTTCCCAAAAATGCCTAGATTTTAGGCCATAAACTCTGCCCTAGGAAACGGTGGTCCCCAAAATCGACCCCTCTCTCGGTCTCCTTCTAGCGATTGCTATGGGCCCGACCCAAAACGCGCTCCGACGATTATTTCGCTTTATTGCAGAGACCGAATCAGCCATTTTTCTGGCTGCGTATCCCGGTAACTGACCATTACCATCTCATGTCAGTTTGCCGTCCGTCAAAACACTTTGTCCCACATCTTTACAAATTTTTCTGTTAAAGAGGACCTTGGACGTGACTGAGGCTTACCCCAGCCGTCGAACTTCCTTACAAGCACTACAATTTACGCAAACGGGAATGGAAGCCGGCGGTAGGGGACATGATATGGTGCAGAACACACCCACTATCCAACGCAGCAGACCAGTTCAACGCCAAACTCGCGCCAAAATATGACGGGCCATGGAAGGTAGGAAAATTCATATCCCCGGTCATAATACACGTACGGAATCCAAAAACCCATAAAACAAAACGCGTATACATTGGGGACACAAAACCACACCTGGGGGATAAATCAGAACCAGAAAACACAACACAAAATACACATAACACAACACTAAAATACACACACAACACAACACTAAAATACACACACAACACAACACTAAAACACACACACAACACAACACTAACCAAACCGCATCTGACAACACTAAGGTTTAAACATTACAAAACACTGAACAGATGCCAATTCAGCAAAAGTAAAAAAGCTCTTCGAATTCTAATTACAGGGAAGATGCAGCGGCTCCAGGAGAGCATGAAACGGTTCCGGCAGCGCCACGCAAACCTAGCGGCAGCTACCAGAACGATGGCAATGGTGGAAGCATCGGCACTGCCAGGGGGCACACGGAAGAGGACGGCGCCAGCGAAGGTGGGCATAGCGAACGAGGTGACAACGGCAACAGAGGCAGGAGGACGAGGCCAGACAACAGCACCGTCAGCACGCCACCAGTCGCCGATGACACGGCCCTCATGCGCAGTTGCCAGCGCACGCTCGGCACCGCCGACAGATCGGGCACAACAACAAGGCAGCCAAGCACCAACGGCAGCCGCAGGCCAGCAGCAGGCGCCACCACGCAACGACCAAGGTCGACCGACAGCACCGGCCCGACCACGATCACCATCACGCAGCCACCAAGGGCAGCCGACAGCGCCGGCCCGCCAACGATCACCATCTCACGGCCACCGAATTCAACTAATAGCACGAGCCCACCCACGACCGCCATCGAGCAGCCACCTGGAACAACCGACAGCGCCGGTCCACCAACGAGGTCCAGCGCACAACCAAGGCCAGCAGACAGCGCAGACCCAACAACGATCTCCAGCGGGCAATAGCCGCCAACCACGCCCGGCAGTACAACAGCAGTCGCCGAGACGTAGCCGAAACCGGAACACACAGGCAGAGGAGCACGAGCGCCAGACCAGGGAGAACAAACGCCCGCATCCGCCAGAGATGACAGCCACCTCACCCGACCGTGACGTGATTGATATCGACTCGTACGATGGGAACACGTGGGGATGGAGGATCCCAGCGGGAGTACAATTGTCGATGGAGGCCGTGGCAGAAATAAAAGGGAAACTAGAACGGAAAAAGTACGGCCGACAGCAAGCATGGATCACGCAGGATGGAGAGAGAGCCTGGCGCGTCGTGGTAACAAGAACCAACCAAGTGACGCTGATGGAGCACAGCGCCAACAAAAGGAGGGGGGGGTGTGACGTTTAACGCACAATAAATAAACAAATAGAACTAAGAATAAGAATATAGAAATAAGAATAAGAACAAACATGAAGTCACAAAATACAAAGAACAAGAATATAGAAATAAGAATAAGAACAAACATGAAGTCACCAAATACCAATAAGAATAAGAACAAACATGAAGTCACAAGAATTGTAGTAAATAATAAGAAACCAGATTAAAACATGAAGTACAACAATAAAATGAAATCAAACACAACACGGAGAACACCATTTGAATTAAATGCGCGCGCGCGCCATGATCGCGCCCAAATGGTCACACTGGCCCAAGAAGGGCCTGGCCACACTATTATGGCAAAATATCTTCGGGTGCGGCGGTCACACTCGACCCTGCCAGAGCCCTATATAAGGCGAGCCTCAGCCCTTGGAAGGCATTCAGTTTTCGGCCAGCGATCGGCCAAGTCCTCTAACAGGAGCAAGGGTAAGCCAACAGGAAGGAGCCGCCCAAGGAGCAAGGACGAGTAAGGTATATTGGTAAAGGTGGTAACTAATAGTCGGACCCCGACCATATCTTACGTCTATAACTTGTGGAAGACCTTAGGGCCTCTCTGTACGTCTCGATATTGGAAGACCTAAGGGCCTCCCTATAAGTCTCGATATATCTCGGTAGACCTTAGGGCCTCCGTGCACGTATCAACCTTAGAAGACCTAAGGGCCTCTAACAACGTCTCAATTTTAGGAGACCTAAGGGCCTCTAACAACGTCTCGATCTTAGAAGACCTAAGGGCCTCTAACAACTTCTCGATCTTAGAAGACCTAAGGGCCTCTAACAACTTCTCGATCTTAGAAGACCTAAGGGCCTCTAACAAACTTTTCGATCTTAGAAGACCTAAGGGCCTCTAACAACTACTCGATCTTAGAAGACCTAAGGGCCTCTAACAACTTCTCGATCTTAGAAGACCTAAGGGCCTCTAACAACTTCTCGATCTTAGAAGACCTAAGGGCCTCTAACAAACTTCTCGATCTTAGAAGACCTAAGGGCCTCTAACAACTACTCGATCTTAGAAGACCTAAGGGCCTCTAACAACTTCTCGATCTTAGAAGACCTAAGGGCCTCTAACAAACTTCTCGATCTTAGAAGACCTAAGGGCCTCTAACAACTACTCGATCTTAGAAGACCTAAGGGCCTCTAACAACTTCTCGATCTTAGAAGACCTCAGGGCCTCTACAAACTTCTCACCTTAGAAGACCTTAGGGCCTCTACAAACTTCTTATCTTAGAAGACCTCAGGGCCTCTACCCACTGATCCCTTGGTGGAAGACCTCAGGGCCTCCGCATCCTGCACTAACCTGAAAGACCTTAGGATCTTCGCCGACTACTCTCGCCCCTCTAGGAAGCTAGACTACTCGGAGCCCCGCCCGGGAACGAGCAACGGACCCCAGGGCAACGGAACGCAACTCGAAGAGGACGAGCGGACGGCAGACCACCGGGTGACGAAACGCAGCCGAGGAAGGACGACCCGAGCCGGCGTACGGCAAACTGGAGCAGATACTCTCGACGGCCAACACCAAATCCCGCTGTCCTATTTGTACCCATACATATATATAATAAATTGTTTGTCCCAGTATAACCTAACTACGGCTTTCTCCTCTGGAACCCGGATCGAGAACTTCCTTGCAGCGACCACCTCAGACAACAAATAAATATCTGAGACGAACCCTGGCCATCCTTGAGCCTCGAGGAATGACCTAACCGTCACAAAGCAGTAAAGAAAATTCAGGAAAAATTGCAACAGAAAATCGGGAAAGTCGTTTTTGCATAAAGGCCATCACTGATACATAGCATGCCGTAATTCTCTACTCAGTTTATTTTATGAAACAAAACAAAACAAAACTAATTTTGTGAAATTGTGAAGAATCAGTAAAAAAATAAGTTATTCATTCTCAGCTATTGCCGGACTGTCTTCGTCCCCGATTTTAATAAATTTAATATTGGGCACTTTCGAATGGCTTACGAATACAAATTGTGCATCTGAGCCTTGGGAATTTGGTGCTTTTCAGGGAAGCTTAGTGTCCTCTTCTTCTTCCTCATATATTTCAGCGTCTTTTTCAAGAATAATTGCAACAGAAAAGGTGGTGAGTGTAATGTATAAATTATGTGGATTAGAGGTTAAATTAACCGCTCTGCCTATAGTCCTTGATCAAGACCAGAATTTCCCGGATAGGATAGAATTACTATCCAATCGGGACCAGCGGTGGAAATATTCTCAGCTATTGCCGGCCTGTCTTTGTCCCCGATTTTAATTAACTTATTGGGCACTTTCGAATGGTTTAGTAAAAAAAATGGTGCATCTGAGCCTTGGGAATTTGTAGCATTTGAGGCAAGCTTAGTATCCTCTTCTTCGGAATTTTTCAAGAATAATTGCAACAGAAAAGGTGGTGAGTTGAACTGTGTAAATTATGCGGAACCGATTTCCATGGTTTTGCAAAAAAAAAAAGTTATTCGTTTCCTAACATTTCAATTGGAAACCAGCATTTGTCTTTAAGCTGGTAAGTTGAACTGTGAAAATTTTGTGGATTTGAGGTTAAATTAACCACTTTGCCTATAGTTCAAAATGCCTAGAGCACGACGTTTGAACATCGGTCTCCGCACAAGGCATGCATGCCAGCAACAAGTGTGTTCACAGAACTTAAGCGAGGAGAGACGAAATGTAGTAAGGGAAAATGCCCGATTGAGACAACGCGTGAGCATACGAAGATCAACTGGTGTGCAGCATCTAAGAGGATCCCAACCAGCGTGGCAGGCTCCTAACAGCAACAGTAGCCATCGACCTCAGGACAAATGTCAAGAATCCTGAGATAGAGTGCTAGAAAAGATTCGTTATCCGAAGGTGTCGCGGGTGAGACCGTGCCCCCGGTGTTGCCCATATCCGTTTTGTCTACTGGAGGGTCCCAACAGTTGTCCTCTCAAAGCCCCAGATCCCTACCAGGGTGTCAGGCCCGGACTACCAGCCGAAATTGGTAAGGCAGATAATCAGCCTGCCTTGAAAAAACCCCTTATGGCAATACCACCAACGAGACAGTTTCATCTTTCAAAATATATGTTCCTGAGGAATTCTTTGACAAACTATGCTCTGTCCAAAACTGACCAAAGCATGTGATTGTCAATGAATTCGAAGCAAAGAAAGAGAAAAAAAGGACAGTTGGAATTACTCTTCCTAGGCCCGATTTGACCAATGCGCCTTCAACGTCTTCCAATTCCGTCCCAAAAAACTAACAAGCTTCCTTGGTATCTCCTATCAGAATGCTAGAGGCTTACGCAGTAAGCTTCCTAAATTGTACTATAATAGTGTCACATTTGCTTCCCAAGTGTTGTGTTTACAGAAACCTGGTTAAAGCCGGAGATTCTGAGCTCCGAAGTTTTTAAAGCTCTGTTCACAGTATACCGGCTAGATCGGACTATATTCCTCCATTGTCGGAACTTCCTATTTATTGAAACCATATTTCCGCTATTCAGTTGGTCTCTAAAAGAATTTCGGGTAGGGACCACTTAATTAGTAGTTCTTGGTGATTTTAGCATCCCAGGGGCTATTTGGTTCCTAGATAATTCCATTAACCACAACGCATCACAAAAAATATGGTTTACCAAAGAGCACCTCAATTAAACGGATAATTTGCCGAAGGTGGCGTAACGGAGTTCGCCGGGCTTACTAGTTTAAATATAAATTCTGAAGTGGATTCAGGCATTATTAGCTGAGTTGTGAACTTTTTGTTTACAAATTTACAATTGAGTATGCAAATGTATAAGCCGTGTAAAAACTAATATAAGTACAAATTCTGCCGTCGATACATGCATTATTAGCTGAGTTGTGAACTTTTTGTTTACAAATTTACAATTGAGTATGCAAATGTATTAGCATTGTAAGAACTAATTTAAATATAAATTCTAAAGTGGATATATGCATTATTATCTGAGCTGTGAATTTTTGTTTACAAATTTACAATTGAGTATGCAAATGTATTAGACGTGTAAAAACTAATTTAAATATAAATTCTGAAGTGGATTCAGGCATTATTAGCTGAGTTGTGAACTTTTTGTTTACAAATTTACAATTGAGTATGCAAATGTATAAGCCGTGTAAAAACTAATATAAGTACAAATTCTGCAGTCGATACATGCATTATTAGCTGAGTTGTGAACTTTTTGTTTACAAATTTACAATTGAGTATGCAAATGTATTAGCATTTTAAGAACTAATCTAAAAATAAATTCTGCCGTGGATATATGCATTATTAGCTGAGATGTGAACTTTTTGTTTACAAATTTACAATTGAGTATGCAAATGTATTAGCATTGTAAGAACTAATTTAAATATGAATTCTAAAGTGGATATATGCATTATTATCTGAGTTGTGAACTTTTTGTTTACAAATTTACAATTGAGTATGCAAATGTATAAGACGTGTAAAAACTAATATAAATATAAATTCTGAAGTGGATTCAGGCATTATTAGCTGAGTTGTGAACTTTTTGTCTACAAATTTACAATTGAGTATCCAAATGTATTAGCATTGTAAGAACTAATTTAAATATAAATTCTAAAGTGGATATATGCATTATTATCTGAGTTGTGAACTTTTTGTTTACAAATTTACAATTGAGTATGCAAATGTATTAGACGTGTAAAAACTAATATAAATATAAATTCTGAAGTGGATTCAGGCATTATTAGCTGAGTTGTGAACTTTTTGTTTACAAATTTACAATTGAGTATGCAAATGTATTAGACGTGTAAAAACTAATATAAATATAAATTCTGAAGTGGATTCAGGCATTATTAGCTGAGTTGTGAACTTTTTGTTTACAAATTTACAATTGAGTATGCAAATGTATAAACCGTGTAAAAACTAATATAAGGACAAATTCTGCCGTCGATACATGCATTATTAGTTGAGTTGTGAACTTTTTGTTTACAAATTTACAATTGAGTATGCAAATGTATTAGCATTGTAAGAACTAATTTAAATATAAATTCTGCCGTGGAGACATGCATTATTAGCTGAGATGTGAACTTTTTGTTTACAAAAAACAAAAAAAAAAATTACAAATTTACAATTAAGTGTGCAAATGTATTAGCCTTCTAAAAACTAATATAAGTACAAATTCTGCCGTGGCTACATGCATTATTAGCGGAGTTGTGAACTTTTTGTTTACAAATTTACAATTGAGTATGCAAAATTAGCATTGTAAGAACTAATTTAAATATAAATTCTGCCGTGGATACTTGCATTATAGCTGAGATGTGAACTTTTTGTTTACAAATTTGCAATTGAGTATGCAAATGTATTAGCAGTGTAAAAACTAATATAAATACAAATTCTGAAGTGGATTCAGGCATTATTAGCTGAGTTGTGAACTTTTTGTTTTCAAATTTACAATTGAGTATGCAAATGTATTAGCCGTGTAAAACTAGTATAAATACATATTACATACATACAAATTACAATACATACAAATTTACAATTGAGTATGCAAATGTATTAGCCTTCTAAAAACTAATATAAGTACAAATTCGGCCGTGGATACATGCATTATTAGCGGAGTTGTGAACTTTTTGTTTACAAATTTACAATTGAGTATGCAAATGTATTAGCATTGTAAGAACTAATTTAAATATAAATTCTGCCGTGGATATATGCATTATTATCTGAGTTGTGAACTTTTTGTTTACAAATTTACAATTGAGTATGCAAATGTATTAGCATTGTAAGAACTAATTTAAATATAAATTCTAAAGTGGATATATGCATTATTATCTGAGTTGTGAACTTTTTGTTTACAAATTTACAATTGAGTATGCAAATGTATTAGACGTGTAAAAACTAATCTATTATATAAAAATAAGTCGAGTTTTCTGCGCGGAGCAAATAACTCCAGAACGCACGAACCGATTTCCACGGTTTTGCATTCGTTGGAAAGGTCTCGGAATTTGTGATTTTTTGCAGTAAAGACAATTCGGGAAAAATTGCAACAGAAAGCGGGAAAATCATTTTTGCATAAAGCGCCAACACTGACACATAGCATGCCATTATTCTCCACTCAGTTTATTTTATGACAAATCGAAATTGTGTTCAATTTTGAGTAAAATAAGTTATTCGCTTAATATCAGTGCAATTGGATACCAGCATTTGTATTTAGGGTGGTAAGTTGAACTGTGTAAATTATGTGGATTAACCGCTCTGCCTATAGTCCAAAATGCCTAGAGCACGACGTGTGAACATCGTTCTCCGCAGAAGGCATGCAATCCAGCAATAAGGGTATTCACAGAACTTAAGCGAGGAAAGACGAAATGTAAGAAGAGAATATGACCGATTAAGACGACGCGTGAGCACACGAAGATCATTGGCATCATACAATCGCTTGGCATTTCAATATGATCCCTCTGCGAACTACAGAGATGATAGAAAATTAGATATTGGACCTACATATGACGACTATATGCCGATATTGCAATGCGTTAAAGTTTAAAAGAGAAACTGCTGGATTGTGCTGCGCAAGTGGAAAAGTCAAACTGTTCGATGGAAGTGATCCAGATTCCAGCCATTTTCTTCAACACATCCTTGAATACAATAACTGCTTTCGCATGACTTCCTTTGGAGCTAATATCATTCGAGAAGGCGGCTTCATGCCGACTTGCAAGGTAAAAGTTACAATCACTTACACAAAACACAAAGAATTGCAACATAATAACAACATATACTCTACGGACTACACCATCACACGATTTTTCAACAAATGATTGTTTGCAATTACAGATACAAGGACAAATATATCATTTGCATGGTTCATTGGTGCCAACAACAGAGGAACCGCATCAATTTCTGCAAATATATTTCATTTCGTCGATGGTGGATCAGCTGAATGTGCGGTGCAACATTCAGGGAACACCACGCATGAACCGATTTCCACGGTTTTGCATTCGTTGGAAAGGACTTGGAATTCGTTATATAAGCAGTAAAGAAAATTCAGGAAAAATTGCAACAGAAAATCGGGAAAGTCGTTTTTGCATAAAGGCAATCACTGATACATAGCATGCCGTAATTCTCTACTCAGTTTATTTTATGAAACAAAACAAAACAAAACTAATTTTGTGAAATTGTGAAGAATCAGTAAAAAAATAAGTTATTCATTCTCAGCTATTGCCGGACTGTCTTCGTCCCCGATTTTAATAAATTTAATATTGGGCACTTTCGAATGGCTTACTAATACAAATTGTGCATCTGAGCCTTGGGAATTTGGTGCTTTTCAGGGAAGCTTAGTGTCCTCTTCTTCTTCCTCATATATTTCAGCGTCTTTTTCAAGAATAATTGCAACAGAAAAGGTGGTGAGTGTAATGTATAAATTATGTGGATTAGAGGTTAAATTAACCGCTCTGCCTATAGTCCTTGATCAAGACCAGAATTTCCCGGATAGGATAGAATTACTATCCAATCGGGACCAGCGGTGGAAATATTCTCAGCTATTGCCGGCCTGTCTTTGTCCCCGATTTTAATTAACTTATTGGGCACTTTCGAATGGTTTAGTAAAAAAAATGGTGCATCTGAGCCTTGGGAATTTGTAGCATTTGAGGCAAGCTTAGTGTCCTCTTCTTCGGAATTTTTCAAGAATAATTGCAACAGAAAAGGTGGTGAGTTGAACTGTGTAAATTATGCGGATTTGAGGTTAAATTAACCACTCTGCCTATAGGCCCATATCATATACATAACTCCAGAACGCACCAACCGATTTCCATGGTTTTGCAAAAAAAAAAAGTTATTCGTTTCCTAACATTTCAATTGGAAACCAGCATTTGTCTTTAAGCTGGTAAGTTGAACTGTGAAAATTTTGTGGATTTGAGGTTAAATTAACCACTTTGCCTATAGTTCAAAATGCCTAGAGCACGACGTTTGAACATCGGTCTCCGCACAAGGCATGCATGCCAGCAACAAGTGTGTTCACAGAACTTAAGCGAGGAGAGACGAAATGTAGTAAGGGAAAATGCCCGATTGAGACAACGCGTGAGCATACGAAGATCAACTGGTGTGCAGCATCTAAGAGGATCCCAACCAGCGTGGCAGGCTCCTAACAGCAACAGTAGCCATCAACCTCAGGACAAATGTCAAGAATCCTGAGATAGAGTGCTAGAAAAGATTCGTTATCCGAAGGTGTCGCGGGTGAGACCGTGCCCCCGGTGTTGCCCATATCCGTTTTGTCTACTGGAGGGTCCCAACAGTTGTCCTCTCAAAGCCCCAGATCCCTACCAGGGTGTCAGGCCCGGACTACCGGCCGAAATTGGTAAGGCAGATAATCAGCCTGCCTTGAAAAAACCCCTTATGGCAATACCACCAACGAGACAGTTTCATCTTTCAAAATATATGTTCCTGAGGAATTCTTTGACAAACTATGCTCTGTCCAAAACTGACCAAAGCATGTGATTGTCAATGAATTCGAAGCAAAGAAAGAGAAAAAAAGGACAGTTGGAATTACTCTTCCTAGGCCCGATTTGACCAATGCGCCTTCAACGTCTTCCAATTCCGTCCCAAAAAACTAACAAGCTTCCTTGGTATCTCCTATCAGAATGCTAGAGGCTTACGCAGTAAGCTTCCTAAATTGTACTATAATAGTGTCACATTTGCTTCCCAAGTGTTGTGTTTACAGAAACCTGGTTAAAGCCGGAGATTCTGAGCTCCGAAGTTTTTAAAGCTCTGTTCACAGTATACCGGCTAGATCGGACTATATTCTTCCATTGTCGGAACTTCCTATTTATTGAAACCATATTTCCGCTATTCAGTTGGTCTCTAAAAGAATTTCGGGTAGGGACCACATAATTAGTAGTTCTTGGTGATTTTAGCATCCCAGAGGCTATTTGGTCCCTAGATAATTCCATTAACCACAACGCATCACAAAAAATATGGTTTACCAAAGAGCACCTCAATTAAACGGATAATTTGCCGAAGGTGGCGTAACGGAGTTCGCCGGGCTTACTAGTATAAATATAAATTCTGAAGTGGATTCAGGCATTATTAGCCGAGTTGTGAACTTTTTGTTTACAAATTTACAATTGAGTATGCAAATGTATTAGCATTGTAAGAACTAATTTAAATATAAATTCTAAAGTGGATATATGCATTATTATCTGAGTTGTGAACTTTTTGTTTACAAATTTACAATTGAGTATGCAAATGTATTAGACGTGTAAAAACTAATCTATTATATAAAAATAAGTCGAGTTTTCTGCGCGGAGCAAATAACTCCAGAACGCACGAACCGATATCCACGGTTTTGCATTCGTTGGAAAGGTCTCGGAATTTGTGATTTTTTGCAGTAAAGAAAATTCAGGAAAAATTGCAACAGAAAGCGGGAAAATCATTTTTGCATAAAGCGCCAACACTGACACATAGCATGCCATTATTCTCCACTCAGTTTATTTTATGACAAATCGAAATTGTGTTCAATTTTGAGTAAAATAAGTTATTCGTTTAATATCAGTGCAATTGGAAACCAGCATTTGTATTTAGGGTGGTAAGTTGAACTGTGTAAATTATGTGGATTAACCGCTCTGCCTATAGTCCAAAATGCCTAGAGCACGACGTGTGAACATCGTTCTCCGCAGAAGGCATGCAATCCAGCAACAAGGGTATTCACAGAACTTAAGCGAGGAAAGACGAAATCCAAGAAGAGAATATGACCGATTAAGACGACGCGTGAGCACACGAAGATCATTGGCATCATACAATCGCTTGGCATTTCAATATGATCCCTCTGCGAACTACAGAGATGATAGAAAATTAGATATTGGACCTACATATGACGACTATATGCCGATATTGCAATGCGTTAAAGTTTAAAAGAGAAACTGCTGGATTGTGCTGCGCAAGTGGAAAAGTCAAACTGGATCCATTACTTACACCACCACAGCCAATAAAAGCATTGTTCGATGGAAGTGATCCAGATTCCAGCCATTTTCTTCAACACATCCTTGAATACAATAACTGCTTTCGCATGACTTCCTTTGGAGCTAATATCATTCGAGAAGGCGGCTTCATGCCGACTTGCGAGGTAAAAGTTACAATCACTTACACAAAACACAAAGAATTGCAACATAATAACAACATATTGTAAGGATGTGTCTTAGGCCGGGGTAAACCTCAGCGGCCCAGGATTCCTCTCCAGAACATGGACGCCGAATTTTAATGAATTTTCTAGGGGCGAAATGGCAGCGAAAAGGGGTTCGTTTTCAAAAGGGGAACTCTGGCTTCGGGAAAATGGGAATCTAGAATGGTCACCCTGGCGATGGCCAGGTGCTCCTCCGTTTCCTGCGCCTGCCCGGTTGCCCAGCAGCGGCGACTCTTCCGATCGGCAAAATCTCCGCCGCCCGGGATGACCCAGCGGCGATGGCGGGAAAAATGCAGATCGGAAGGGGAAAGGAGAGGGGAGAGGGGAAAACTTGGAAACACGTGCCGGCGGCGAGGAGCTCGTAGCTCGGGTAAACCCAGCAGCCCCGATGCCCCACGCCAGATCTGTGCCCGGGAGAACCCAGCAGCGACAAATCCCGCTCCCGTCCCGCTTCTCCGGCCCGGAGCTTGCCCAGCGACCACGCGGAGTTGGTGCGGGAGAACCCAGCCACCAGCTCGGCGAGTGAGTGAGCGGGAGGGGAACACTTTGGCACGCGTCAAAATAAGGGTTGGTTGTTGCTACGCGGAGTTTTATGCGGGTGCGAGAGAGAAAGACGATGGAATTTCTGAATTCATTTTCTGTGCTTTATTACATTAATTAATTATTGTCTACATTTTTCTAAACTACGCCTGTCGTCCCTAACCTGGCCCTACGCCACACTCCAATGACCTGCCCTTACATGGCACTCGGCCGGCTCACCTGATGTTAGCAGCCAGGATGTAAGTCAACACACGCGGGTCCTTTTGGACTTAGCCGTCGGTTTGGATAATTTCGAGTCGCGGAGACTAATTTCAATTGTTCACGTTCGCAGTTGTCGGAGAAGTGCTCGCGGTCGCAGCTTGCAAAGCCCTTGTCGCCTCGTCTCTGCCAAAAATGTCCGGGCAGCGCAGCTTTCGGCCGTCGGCTTTGTTTTTGTTATTGTTTATGTTTTGATCGGCATGTAAATAAGCACGACCAAAACATAAACACGCACGATCGTTGGAGGGGAAATGTCGCTGCCTCTGCCGCTGTTCGCGTCGGCAGCGGAGAGGGGAAATGGCTTCAGCGCGGTCGCTACAGTCCGTGTTGACAAAATGTATACGCCTGTGCGTTGCGGCCTAAATCTAATTTGGCCCTTCCTGGGCAAATTAACTTTGGGCTTCATGCCCGCTTAAATGTACAGTTCTGTGTGTGGGTGTGTGATATGGCTTATCCTACCTTATTTCCCTATACTAATTACTAACTTAACTATAACCTTAACTCATATGTACAGTATTTACAAACATAGGGTGTTGTGACATCGTCACACTCCACCCTATCTTCGGGAGGGGTGGAGAGTGATGATCACCTTCCCGCTTCGGTTGATTTGGACGCGGAAGCGTTGGTTCGCCTCCTCCTCCAGAATCCGAATCGTCCGTCTTCGTGGCGTCGCCAGGCGCCCGTGAATCCGGCGGAGCAAAGCTGCCGGCAGCGTGCCGTTCGGCGTGGTCCATTCTACTGGGGCCGGTACCCAGCGGGGAGGGTTGATGGCTCCCTCGTCGGCGTCCGATGATGACTCGTCGGACGAGCTGGGTGGGCTGTCTGCCCATGGTGCGCTCCTGCGCCGTGCTCGGCGGCGTGGAGTCGGTGATGGCGGTGGGCCATTCGTCGGCGGTTGGGCACCCGGTGGGTTGCCGAGCTCCTCGCTGAGGTCCTCCGCTCTTCGGCGCGCCTCTTCTGCGGCCAGCTCCGCAATGGTGGGCAGGCGGGGTCGAGGATCACGACTGGCGGCCACCGCGGCGCATCGGGCGGTAGCGTGAGGACCTGGGTATGGTCTCAAGCCAAATATCTTCTCGTAGGAGGGCGGAGGGGGTCGGCTGCGACCAGCTTTGTAGCGGCGTGGTGCTGGGTGGAGTCCAGCGTGGGGGCGGCGATCGCGGGGCGTAGGACCAGCCACTGTCCTGACTAGTCTCGTCCTCGTCGGCCGAGACTGTCGATGTTGATGCGTCATCGGCGGGTCCGGTGGAAGGTGGTCGCGAGGCGTCCGACTGGCGGCCATCCCGGCTGGCCTCGTCCTCGTCGGCCGAGATTGTAGACGCCGTGTTGGTGCCGCTTCCCCAGTCAAACACGTCCACTGGTATCTCCCCGAAGCATTCCATCAGGGCGGCTTCTACCTCGCCCATGTACGGCGGGGCCCGGTTGTCGCTCGGATGCGGCGGTGTGGTGCGCCTCCTCCGTATGTCACGGCTGTCCTCCGCGGTGGGGTCGTACAGGACGGTCGCGTCGCTGTCGTCGCCGTCATCGCCGGTTGAGTTATAGTGACGAGGTGTTTGGTTGTCACGGCCCTCGTCGTCGGAGACCAGGTCGTACGCCGCGCCCAGAGGTCCGAGAGCAGCGACAGCCTGCGGACCCGAAGGGGTCCGAAACGATCGTCACGTGGCACCTCCTCCTCGTGAGGGGCAACTTCCGGAGGAGGCGCCTGCGGCCCTAGGTGGCCGGTGCGCAGGGGTGCCTGGAGCGGCATGCCCCTTAAGGGTGCTGGCTGGAGTCCAGCGTCGTCGCTTTGGTGGGCCTCCTCCTCGTCATCGTCACGGAGGACGACTTCCAGAGGGGCCCGACGTGGCCCAACGAGGCCGGCGAACAGGGGTACCAGGAGTGGCATCCCCTCTGTAGAGGGCCGACGGGGCCCGGCGTGGTTGCCGGCGATCGTCTCCTCCCCGTTGTCGGCGGCGATGGTGGCGTCGACGGGTAGGGCCCGTGGTCGGAAGAGGCCGGCGTTATGGGCGACGAGGCTGTCGCTGGGACGCGGCGGGCTTGGCCCGGCGCCTTGGAGTGCTTGCAGGATCTCGTCGACAGCACAGCACATCCATGAGTTGTCCTGTGGCGCCGGGGCGGGAGTCGGCGGATGGCCTTGTCCGTCCATACTTTTGGCTGGTTGACGTCCTTTGTGGCGACGGTGGTCTGGCGAAGACGTGGCAGTGGCTCTGCGTAGATGTCAGGCGTGCTTTGCCTGCGGGCGCGTGGCTCGTTATGCCTCTCGGTAGGCGGGCTGAAGGCTGCTGCTGTAAGGACAGAGGAGATGGGTATTAGTGTGTTGCCCTGGGCCCTACCTAATGGAGTGGGCTAGGGTTGGCTACGACTACGGCTTTTGGAAAGAGACGCATGTTCACCCCACTAGGGGGTTCGGGACGTTGGACAGGCGCGCCTGTCAACAAGTGGCCCCTGTGAAACATGGTCATCTCCCCCTACATGGGTGCTCGTCGCTAGTGTTGGCGGCGCGGGATGGGTCCTCTGCGCCGCGCGGTCTTGGCTGCTGACTGTGCGTCCAGGATGGTGTCGTCGGCATCCTCGATTGTGGTATCTCCGGCGTCGGTGTCTTCCCGGTGGGTTCCGGCTTCGGTGTCTTCCTCATCCTCGTGGTGGTACGGCTTCAGCTGGTTCAGGCTGGCGGTCCGCCGGCGTCGGCTTCCTGGCATGTGCAGTTGCACGATGTTCGGCGATGGGAACTTCGCTACCCTGAATGGTCCTTCGTACTTCGCAGCTAGCTTTGCGGCAAAGCCCTCGGCTGCGTTGGATAAGGCGTGTCGTCGTACTAGGACCATGGATCCAACTGGTGGTCTCCATGTCCTCCGGCGCAGGTTGTAGTGACGGCTCTGCTCGGCGGCGGCGCGGTCAGCGTTATTTCGGACGACGTCGAAGATGTTTCGAAGTTGCTCGCTTCGCTCTGTCGGGGTAACCTCTGGGGTGCCTCGTCCGGGGGTAACTTCGTCGTACAACGTCTTCGGAAGTCGCGGTTCTCGGCCTTGTACCAAGAATGCGGGGCTGAATCCGGTAGTGTCCGAGACACTACTATTTATGGCCAAAGATATCTCCGGTAGGAGTTGATCCCACTCGTTCTGCTGGCCTCCATCCAAGTATTGGGCGATCATCGTCTTGATCGTTCGATTTGCCCTTTCCGTTGGATTCTGTCTCGGAGTGTAGGGCGCCGTGTGCTGCAGCTCCATCCCTAGCGACTGGCAGAACTTCTGGAATGAGCGGCCGGTGAACTGCGTACCGTTGTCGCAGACAAATGTTCGGGGAACACCGAATCGGCTCAATATCCGCTCTCTGAAGGCTCGTTCCAGATGTGTGGCGGTAGCTTTGCGGAGTGGCACTAGCTCCACCCACTTGCTGAAGGCGTCCAGGAATACTAGCAGCATCGTGTTGCCCTGTTTCGACCGCGGCAGTGGGCCGACGAAATCTGCGCATAGGATGTGGAACGGCTCCTCGACCTGTCGAGTAAACATTTGACCTGCGGGCTTTTCTTGGCTCACCTTGTATCGCTGGCAAGTGGGACAGCGGCGAACGTACCGAGCCACCTCGCGGAACAATCCAGGCCAGTAATAGCGCTGGGCCACGCGAGTGCTGGTTTTCCGGACCCCTAGATGACCGGCAGTGGGGTGATTGTGGCACTCTTCGAGTACTCGCTGGCGATAGTCTGACCCTACGCACAGCTTCCAGGGCGTGTACTCCTCCTCCTCCGGCCGGAGTCCAAGGCGGCGATATAGCTGGCCATTCTCCTCTCGATAATCCGGAAACTTTGCTGGTTCGGTCCGAATCCTCTGGAGCATCCTCGTGATCCACTTACAGTTGACTCCTTGTACCTCCGCTTGCTGCACTATGGGCAGCGGTTGGCGAGAAAGGGCATCGGCCACTAAGTTCTGGGCCCCCTTCCGGTAATGGACGTCGTATTGATACTGCTGTAACTCCAGTGCCCAACGGGCAATCCTGCCTGTTGGATTGTCGATGGAGTTCAACCACTTCAAGGAGTGGTGGTCTGTGAGGACTTCGAAGCGGTATCCCTCGATGTAGCACCGCATCTTCCGAATCGCCCAGACGATGGCGAGACACTCCTTCTCCGTCACGGAGTAGTTCCTCTCAGCAGTGTTGAGCCGCCGGCTGGCGTATGCTATCACCCTCTCGTTTCCATCGATGGTCTGTGTGAGTACGGCTCCGATTCCGTAGTCACTGGCGTCAGTTTGTAGCACAAACTTCTCTGCAAAATCTGGGCAAGCCAGAATAGGGGCTTCGGTCAGCAGCGTCTTCAGCACCTGGAAGGCCTGGTCTTGTCTTTGGGTCCATTCCCACTTGTGGCCCTTCTTCAGCAGCGATGTCATGGGTGCCACAACATCGGCGAAGTTCGGCACGAAGCGGCGATACCAGGAAGCGATTCCCAGGCATCTGCGTAGCTCCTTCAGGTTCGTCGGCGGTGCGAGTCCTCGGATCGCAGCGACCTTGTCCGGATCTGTGTGGATTCCGGCTTCGCTGATCACGTGACCCAAGTATACGATGCGGCGCTGGAAGAAATGACACTTCCCTCTGTTGAGGCGCAGGTTCGCGCAGCGGAGGCGTCTGAAGACTTCTCCTAGATTGGCGACGTGCTCCTCCAGTGTGGAACCGATGACAATGATGTCATCCAGATATGCAAACGCATGGGGTTCCATATCCGGACCGATGACCGTGTCTAAGGCGCGTTGAAACGTGGCGGGAGCGGAGTGAAGTCCGAAAGGCATTACTCTCCAATGGAACAACCCTCTTCCGGGGACGGTAAACGCCGTGCACTCCCGGCTGTCCGGGGCCACTGGGATTTGCCAATACCCATTTTTGAGATCCAACGTCGAGATGAATTTCGCGTTCCGTAGTCGCTCCAAGATTTGACGGATCCTCGGAAGCGGATACGCGTCCGGCACGGAGTTCTCATTGAGCTGGCGGTAGTCCACGCACATGCGGACTTCGCCATTCTTCTTGGCCGCGATTACGATGGGCGCGCTGTGTGGGCTTTTCGATGGTTCAATGCGTCCGTCTCGGAGGAGTTCATTGATCTGCTTATCAATGACGGCCCTCATGGCCGGATTCCGTGGAAAGTACCGCTGTTTAAGGGGTCGGTCGGTGCGCATGAAGATGCGATGCTCTGCGATGTGTGATACCCCTGAGAGGGTATCAAATTTGGCCAGTTCCTGGTCCAGGAACTCCTTCACCCAAGGCTCGGGGTAATCCTGCGTCTCGGGCTCCTCAGTCTGGAAAGAGACCTGATCCTCTGTGGGATGACTCACCGAATTGACGGTTCCGCATAGGGGCGGGCTCGGCTCCGGCGTTTCCTCGACGTAATCCTGGGAGCGGACACGTTTGGTGGAGGTACGGAAGGGATTCCGTTGCGCGGCTGTGGCATCTGCCACGGGCAAAGCCTGTCTCCAACAGGGCGGCTGGTTCTCCGTCGCTGGTGATGTTGTGCCTCGAAACTGTGCTCGAGGCGAGGTGCTAGGCTGGTCTTCGAGTTCGGAGCATGGCTCCCTTGGCTGCCCTCGCTGGGTAGAGCGTGGCTCTCCTTGGGCTGTCGTCGGTGGCTTCTCGGCGTGGGTGGAGTGTGACTCCGGTGCCGTGCTTCGCTGATCAGAGTGTGACTCTGCATGATGTGCCATTGGTGGCTCTTCGGATGTGGAGCGTGGCTCCGTCGATGTGCATCGCTGTTCAGAGCGTGGCTCTGAGTGATGTGCCGTGGATGGCTCTTCGTGGTTGGAGTGTGACTCCCTTCGCTGGTCAGAGCGTGGCTCTGCGGGCTGGTCCCGTGGGTTGGAGCGTGGCTCCCTTCGCTGTTCAGAGCGTGGCTCTGTTGCTGTTCTTCGCTGGTCAGAGCGTGGCTCTGTTGTTGGTCTTCGCTGGTCGTCCGGTCGCAGTCGGAGGGTCTGCCCGCCGCAGAGCAGGGTTGCTCCGATCCCGCAGAGGAAATCCATTCCTAGGAGTATGTCGTCCAGTGCGTCCGACATCACGAGGAGAATGGTGGGCGTCCGTTCACTCCCAAGGTAGATATTTGCCGCCAGAGCTCTGGTCAGCTCGCGGCATGTTCCGTCTGCGAGTTTTACCTGGGTACGGATGTCCCGTGTGTTCCTTCCGTTGTCCAGCATTTGAGCCAGCCCTTCGCTAATAAAGCTGTGGGTGGCTCCGGTGTCCAGGGTAGCTGTGAACCGCTGCCCCTCCATGTGGATGGTAGCGCGGATGCGTCCCTGGTACTGATGGAGAGTGTCTCCTATTGGCTTCGGGGATACGGAGGGTTCCTCGGGTGATTCCCGGTCACACGAGGCCCTTGCCCGTTTCCCGACGGTGGCTGTCGGCAACAGTCAACCGTCCTGCGTCCTCGTTGGCCGCAATCCCAACAGAATAGGATCCGTGGGTTCCTGCATTCGGCTTCGAAGTGCCCGGATTGGCCACAGTTCCGGCAGGCGTCGCGAACGTTGACGGCTTCTGGTCGGGGTGTCACCGCGCTCTGGCTGGTGCAAGCGTTCCGGCTAAGGGAACCGTTGAGGGCGTTGCCTGAAGAGGGCGCCTGTTGAGCTCGTCGAGTGGGCATCCTGTCTCCGTCGGCTGCGTAGCTGGCTCCTGTGGCCTGGCGTTAAGTCGGGATCCGGTTCTCAAGCGCTCTTCCGCCTCGGCTGCGTGTCTCCTCATAGTTGGTCACGAGATGCGTTAGCTCGGTCAGCGTGCGGAAATCCTGCCTCCGGGTATAGAGTTGATACTCCGGCAGCATATTTTCGTAGACCCTCTCCAGCTCCTTGTCCGAGGAGAATCCGGCCCGGCGCATCTGTAAACGGATGTCGATAAGGTACTCCTTAAATGGTTCGTTGGGCTTCTGGAAGTGCATCCTTATCTCATCCTCCAACCGCTGATAGTATCGCGGTGGCAAGAAGAAGTCAAGGAACTCCCGGCGGACCTCGATCCAGCTGGCTTGTTGGAGTCCGCGCGTGCGGAACCAACTTTCGGCTCGGCCGGCCAGCAGCACCACCAGGGCTTGGGCCAGATATCTCCGGTCGATCCGGCAGGTATCGGCACGCTCCTCGATGTGCTCTATGAATCCAAGAGGATCCGTCGTTCCATCGAACGAAAGGCCCCACTTGGTCATCCTGTCGATCAGGATTGCTCCCAAGCCGGCTTCACTCGGGGAATGCGCAGATCGCGCAGGCTCCTCCGCCTTCGGGCGTCGCCCTGTAGCGGGTGACGTGCTACGCGGCAGAAAAAGTGAGGGTGGCACCAGCGATGCCGACGTGGTCGGTTCCGGAGAGATGAGAGACGGATCCAGCGGTATGGGTGACTTGACGTCGCCGGTGGGCGCGTTCCCAAACCGGCGCTCCAGCTCGTCGAGCCGATCCTGGATTTCCTTGGAATTGCTGGGTTGCCGCGCAAATGCTATGAGCCGCGCGCGTTGCTCGTCCACCGTGCCGCTTCGGTCGAGTTCGAACTCGCCTAGGATGGTTTCTAATTCCATCTTTTTGCGATAACTTATCCAAGTGACGCCCATGGTTCACAGGATACGCGGAGAAAAAGGATCAGAAATAACAACGGGTCTCGAGAGAGTGAAAACGGCAGGATACCGGTGGCAACGACTGGATTCTATATCGCCGGACACGAGTTTGCTTGGAATGGATCTCGCAGGATCCGCACTGTGTGCACGTATACCCTTGATTCGGATCTCGCAGGATCACAGAGAATTTTTACTTTATTATATCTTATTGGTGTTTTATTATATTTATCCTTATTTATTCGTATTTTATTATTTTGATTTATCGATAGTTTATTTATTCGATTTCGATTTAATTTTAGTCGGTATTTTTATTCGTTTATTCGTTTCCAGTATTTTTTTCGGCGGTCGATTATTATTTATTCTTTTAGTATTTATGTCTGCGATTATTATTTATCCGTTTATTTTATTTTATTCAAATAAAATTATTCCTGGATTTATTTTATTATTGGTTTATTATCCTGTCTGGATTTATTTAACTATTGTTATATTTGAGCTTATTTAATTTTTATTATTTCGATTTATTGTTTGGATTATTTATTTATTTGACTCCTTATTATTATTTTATGATTTCAATTTTATTCTCGGCGTCAGGATCTCTCAGGATCCATTGAGGGTTCGCGGATGTCCTTAACGTGGTTGAAGGATATTGAAAATATTCCCGAAGGATACGACGATGAGTTTTAATGAGTAAGGTCTGCGACGATGGGTAATGACTGCGAGCGATGTTTATTCCAAGAGTTGATCTTGCGAAGTGTGTCCCTCCTAGCGAGGGACCCCTGTATATATTGCTGCCTAAGCTAGCCGACGCTACTGCCGCGGGCAGAGCAGAACTGGAGATGTGTGTGGGCCACGTGTGTGTGTGCTTGCTCAAAGCGTCCCTCTGCCGGCGTTTGACGCTGGCAGTGACGTTGCCTACGAATTCTGGCGTGACTGTACCGCTTGTTTTTGGCGACGATGCGTATGCGCCAATGGAAATTAACCACGCGTTTTTTCTATTCCCTTTCCTCCTGTACTTTTTGCAGATTTTTGCCGGCGACCGTACGTCGCGACACTTGGGACGAAAATTTCTTACACTCGCAAAAACGAATGTGCTCTGATCGAAAAATATGTTTATATAATATATTTCCTGATTAAATTTTCTATCCTCGTCCTTTAGAAAACTAAATTTCCCTGCCTTTGCCTTCTAGAAAAATTTATATTATTTATTTTTCCTACTAGCAAATCCTGGTTTTCGGCCAGTGGGGCTTTAATCCACTGAAAAAAATTTATCCTAGCTGTCCTGACCGGTCCCTGCTCCGGGCGCCATCTGTAAGGATGTGTCTTAGGCCGCGGTAAACCTCAGCGGCCCAGGATTCCTCTCCAGAAATATTTATATTTTAGAGACGGCCAGGACATGGACGCCGAATTTTAATGAATTTTCTAGGGGCAAAATGGCAGCGAAAAGGGGCTCGTTTTCAAAAGGGGAACTCTGGCTTCGGGAAAATGGGAATCTAGGATGGTCACCCTGGCGATGGCCAGGTGCTCCTCCGTTTCCTGCGCCTGCCCGGTTGCCCAGCAGCGGCGACTCTTCCGATCGGCAAAATCTCCGCCGCCCGGGATGACCCAGCGGCGATGGCGGGCAAAATGCAGATCGGAAGGGGAAAGGAGAGGGGAGAGGGGAAAACTTGGAAACACGCGATCACCCTGGCGATGGCCAGGTGCTCCTCCGTTTCCGGCGCCTGCCCGGTTGCCCAGCAGCGGCGACTCTTCCGATCGGCAAAATCTCCGCCGCCCGGGATGACCCAGCGGCGATGGCGGGCAAAATGCAGATCGGAAGGGGAAAGGACAGGGGAGAGGGGAAAACTTGGAAACACGTGCCGGCGGCGAGGAGCTCGTAGCTCGGGTAAACCCAGCAGCCCCGATGCCCCACGCCAGATCTGTGCCCGGGAGAACCCAGCAGCGACAAATCCCGCTCCCGTCCCGCTTCTCCGGCCCGGAGCTTGCCCAGCGACCACGCGGAGTTGGTGCGGGAGAACCCAGCCACCAGCTCGGCGAGTGAGTGAGCGGGAGGGGAACACTTTGGCACGCGTCAATATAAGGGTTGGTTGTTGCTACGCGGAGTTTTATGCGGGTGCGAGAGAGAAAGACGATGGAATTTCTGAATTCATTTTCTGTGCTTTATTACATTAATTAATTATTGTCTACATTTTTCTAAACTACGCCTGTCGTCCCTAACCTGGCCCTACGCCACACTCCAATGACCTGCCCTTACATGGCACTCGGCCGGCTCACCTGATGTTAGCAGCCAGGATGTAAGTCAACACACGCGGGTCCTTTTGGACTTAGCCGTCGGTTTGGATAATTTCGAGTCGAGGAGACTAATTTCAATTGTTCACGTTCGCAGTTGTCGGAGAAGTGCTCGCGGTCGCAGCTTGCAAAGCCCTTGTCGCCTCGTCTCTGCCAAAAATGTCCGGGCAGCGCAGCTTTCGGCCGTCGGCTTTGTTTTTGTTATTGTTAATGTTTTGATCGGCATGTAAATAAGCACGACCAAAACATAAACACGCACGATCGTTGGAGGGGAAATGTCGCTGCCTCTGCCGCTGTTCGCGTCGGCAGCGGAGAGGGGAAATGGCTTCAGCGCGGTCGCTACAGTCCGTGTTGACAAAATGTATACGCCTGTGCGTTGCGGCCTAAATCTAATTTGGCCCTTCCTGGGCAAATTAACTTTGGGCTTCATGCCCGCTTAAATGTACAGTTCTGTGTGTGGGTGTGTGATATGGCTTATCCTACCTTATTTCCCTATACTAATTACTAACTTAACTATAACCTTAACTAATATGTACAGTATTTACAAACATAGGGTGTTGTGACATCGTCACAATATACTCTACGGACTACACCATCACACGATTCTTCAACAAATGATTGTTTGCAATTACAGATACTAGGACAAATATATCATTTGCATGGTTCATTGGTGCCAACAACAGAGGAACCGCATCAATTTCTGCAAATATATTTCATTTCGTCGATGGTGGATCAGCTGAATGTGCGGTGCAACATTCAGGGAACACCACGCATGAACCGATTTCCACGGTTTTGCATTCGTTGGAAAGGTCTTGGAATTCGTTATATAAGCAGTAAAGAAAATTCAGGAAAAATTGCAACAGAAAATCGGGAAAGTCGTTTTTGCATAAAGGCCATCACTGATACATAGCATGCCGTAATTCTCTACTCAGTTTATTTTATGAAACAAAACAAAACAAAACTAATTTTGTGAAATTGTGAAGAATCAGTAAAAAAATAAGTTATTCATTCTCAGCTATTGCCGGACTGTCTTCGTCCCCGATTTTAATAAATTTAATATTGGGCACTTTCGAATGGCTTACTAATACAAATTGTGCATCTGAGCCTTGGGAATTTGGTGCTTTTCAGGGAAGCTTAGTGTCCTCTTCTTCTTCCTCATATATTTCAGCGTCTTTTTCAAGAATAATTGCAACAGAAAAGGTGGTGAGTGTAATGTATAAATTATGTGGATTAGAGGTTAAATTAACCGCTCTGCCTATAGTCCTTGATCAAGACCAGAATTTCCCGGATAGGATAGAATTACTATCCAATCGGGACCAGCGGTGGAAATATTCTCAGCTATTGCCGGCCTGTCTTTGTCACCGATTTTAATTAACTTATTGGGCACTTTCGAATGGTTTAGTAAAACAAATGGTGCATCTGAGCCTTGGGAATTTGTAGCATTTGAGGCAAGCTTAGTGTCCTCTTCTTCGGAATTTTTCAAGAATAATTGCAACAGAAAAGGTGGTAAGTTGAACTGTGTAAATTATGCGGATTTGAGCTTAAATTAACCACTCTGCCTATAGACCCAGATCATATACATAACTCCAGAATGCACCAACCGATTTTCACGGTTTTGCAAAAAAAAAAAAGTTATTCATTTCCAAACATTTCAATTGGAAACCAGCTTTTGTCTTTAAGGTGGTAAGTTGGACTGTGTAAATTATGTGAAATTGAGGGTAAATTAACCACTTTGCCTATAGTTAAAAATGCCTAGAGCACGACGTTTGAACATCGGTCTCCGCACAAGGCATGCAAGCCAGCAACAAGTGTATTCACAGAACTTAAGCGAGGAGAGACGAAATGTAGTAAGGGAAAATACCCGATTGAGACAACGCGTGGGCACACGAAGATCAACTGGTGTGCGGCATCTAAGAGGATCCCAACCAGCGTGGCAGGCTCTTAACATCAGCCTTCCTCGACATAGCCATCGACCTCAGGACAAATTTCAAGAATCCTGAGATAGAGTGCTAGAAAAGATTCGTTATCCGAAGGTGTCGCGGGTGAGACCGTGCCCCGGTGTTGCCCATATCCGTTTTGTCCACTGGAGGGTCCCAACAGTTGTCCTCTCAGAGCCCCAGTTCCCTACCAGGGTGTCAGGCCCGGACTACCGGTCGAAATTGGTAAGGCGGATAATTAGCTTACCTTGAAAAAACCCCTTATGGCAATACCACCAACGTTTCATCTTTCCTCCATTGTGAGAACTTCCTATTTATTGAAACCATCTTTCCGCTATTCAGTTGGTCTCTAAAAGACTTTCGGATAGGGACCACTTAGTTTGTAGTTCTTGGTGATTTTAACATCCCAGGGGCTATTTGGTCCCTAGATAATTCAATTAACCACAATACATCACAAAAAATGTGGTTTACCAAAGAACACTTCAATTAAACGGATAATTTGCCGAAGGTGGCGTAACGGAGTTCGCCTGGCTTACTAGTTTAAATATAAATTCTAAAGTGGATATATGCATTATTATCTGAGTTGTGAACTTTTTGTTTACAAATTTACAATTGAGTATGCAAATGTATTAGACGTGTAAAAACTAATATAAATATAAATTCTGAAGTGGATTCAGGCATTATTAGCTGAGTTGTGAACTTTTTGTTTACAAATTTACAATTGAGTATGCAAATGTATTAGACGTGTAAAAACTAATATAAATATAAATTCTGAAGTGGATTCAGGCATTATTAGCTGAGTTGTGAACTTTTTGTTTACAAATTTACAATTGAGTATGCAAATGTATAAGCCGTGTAAAAACTAATATAAGTACAAATTCTGCCGTCGATACATGCATTATTAGTTGAGTTGTGAACTTTTTGTTTACAAATTTACAATTGAGTATGCAAATGTATTAGCATTGTAAGAACTAATTTAAATATAAATTCTGCCGTGGAGACATGCATTATTAGCTGAGATGTGAACTTTTTGTTTACAAAAAACAAAAAAAAAAAATTACAAATTTACAATTAAGTGTGCAAATGTATTAGCCTTCTAAAAACTAATATAAGTACAAATTCTGCCGTGGATACATGCATTATTAGCGGAGTTGTGAACTTTTTGTTTACAAATTTACAATTGAGTATGCAAAATTAGCATTGTAAGAACTAATTTAAATATAAATTCTGCCGTGGATACATGCATTATAGCTGAGTTGTGAACTTTTTGTTTTCAAATTTACAATTGAGTATGCAAATGTATTAGCCGTGTAAAACTAGTATAAATACATATTCTGAAGTGGATACAGACATTATTAGCGGAGTTGTGAACTTTTTGTTTACAAATTTACAATTGAGTATGCAAATGTATTAGCCTTCTAAAAACTAATATAAGTACAAATTCGGCCGTGGATACATGCATTATTAGCGGAGTTGTGAACTTTTTGTTTACAAATTTACAATTGAGTATGCAAATGTATTAGCATTGTAAGAACTAATTTAAATATAAATTCTGCCGTGGATATATGCATTATTATCTGAGTTGTGAACTTTTTGTTTACAAATTTACAATTGAGTATGCAAATGTATTAGCATTGTAAGAACTAATTTAAATATAAATTCTAAAGTGGATATATGCATTATTATCTGAGTTGTGAACTTTTTGTTTACAAATTTACAATTGAGTATGCAAATGTATTAGACGTGTAAAAACTAATCTATTATATAAAAATAAGTCGAGTTTTCTGCGCGGAGCAAATAACTCCAGAACGCACGAACCGATTTCCACGGTTTTGCATTCGTTGGAAAGGTCTCGGAATTTGTGATTTTTTGCAGTAAAGAAAATTCAGGAAAAATTGCAACAGAAAGCGGGAAAATCATTTTTGCATAAAGCGCCAACACTGACACATAGCATGCCATAATTCTCCACTCAGTTTATTTTATGACAAATCGAAATTGTGTTCAATTTTGAGTAAAATAAGTTATTCGTTTCATATCAGTGCAATTGGAAACCAGCATTTGTATTTAGGGTGGTAAGTTGAACTGTGTAAATTATGTGGATTAACCGCTCTGCCTATAGTTCAAAATGCCTAGAGCACGACGTGTGAACATCTTTCTCCGCAGAAGGCATGCAATCCAGCAACAAGGGTATTCACAGAACTTAAGCGAGGAAAGACGAAATCCAAGAAGAGAATATGACCGATTAAGACGACGCGTGAGCACACGAAGATCATTGGCATCATACAATCGCTTGGCATTTCAATATGATCCTTCTGCGAACTACAGAGATGATAGAAAATTAGATATTGGACCTACATATGACGACTATATGCCGATATTGCAATGCGTTAAAGTTTAAAAGAGAAACTGCTGGATTGTGCTGCGCAAGTGGAAAAGTCAAACTGGATCCATTACTTACACCACCACAGCCAATAAAAGCATTGTTCGATGGAAGTGATCCAGATTCCAGCCATTTTCTTCAACACATCCTTGAATACAATAACTGCTTTCGCATGACTTCCTTTGGAGCTAATATCATTCGAGAAGGCGGCTTCATGCCGACTTGCAAGGTAAAAGTTACAATCACTTACACAAAACACAAAGAATTGCAACATAATAACAACATATACTCTACGGACTACACCATCACACGATTTTTCAACAAATGATTGTTTGCAATTACAGATACAAGGACAAATATATCATTTGCATGGTTCATTGGTGCCAACAACAGAGGAACCGCATCAATTTCTGCAAATATATTTCATTTCGTCGATGGTGGATCAGCTGAATGTGCGGTGCAACATTCAGGGAACACCACGCATGAACCGATTTCCACGGTTTTGCATTCGTTGGAAAGGTCTTGGAATTCGTTATATAAGCAGTAAAGAAAATTCAGGAAAAATTGCAACAGAAAATCGGGAAAGTCGTTTTTGCATAAAGGCCATCACTGATACATAGCATGCCGTAATTCTCTACTCAGTTTATTTTATGAAACAAAACAAAACAAAACTAATTTTGTGAAATTGTGAAGAATCAGTAAAAAAATAAGTTATTCATTCTCAGCTATTGCCGGACTGTCTTCGTCCCCGATTTTAATAAATTTAATATTGGGCACTTTCGAATGGCTTACTAATACAAATTGTGCATCTGAGCCTTGGGAATTTGGTGCTTTTCAGGGAAGCTTAGTGTCCTCTTCTTCTTCCTCATATATTTCAGCGTCTTTTTCAAGAATAATTGCAACAGAAAAGGTGGTGAGTGTAATGTATAAATTATGTGGATTAGAGGTTAAATTAACCGCTCTGCCTATAGTCCTTGATCAAGACCAGAATTTCCCGGATAGGATAGAATTACTATCCAATCGGGACCAGCGGTGGAAATATTCTCAGCTATTGCCGGCCTGTCTTTGTCCCCGATTTTAATTAACTTATTGGGCACTTTCGAATGGTTTAGTAAAACAAATGGTGCATCTGAGCCTTGGGAATTTGTAGCATTTGAGGCAAGCTTAGTGTCCTCTTCTTCGGAATTTTTCAAGAATAATTGCAACAGAAAAGGTGGTAAGTTGAACAGTGTAAATTATGCGGATTTGAGGTTAAATTAACCACTCTGCCTATAGGCCCATATCATATACATAACTCCAGAACGCATCAACCGATTTCCATGGTTTTGCAAAAAAAAAAAAGTTATTCGTTTCCTAACATTTCAATTGGAAACCAGCTTTTGTCTTTAAGCTGGTAAGTTGAACTGTGAAAATTTTTTGGATTTGAGGTTAAATTAACCACTTTGCCTATAGTTCAAAATGCCTAGAGCACGACGTTTGAACATCGGTCTCCGCACAAGGCATGCATGCCAGCAACAAGTGTGTTCACAGAACTTAAGCGAGGAGAGACGAAATGTAGTAAGGGAAAATGCCCGATTGAGACAACGCGTGAGCATACGAAGATCAACTGGTGTGCAGCATCTAAGAGGATCCCAACCAGCGTGGCAGGCTCCTAACAGCAACGGTAACCATCGACCTCAGGACAAATGTCAAGAATCCTGAGATAGAGTGCTAGAAAAGATTCGTTATCCGAAGGTGTCGCGGGTGAGACCGTGCCCCCGGTGTTGCCCATATCCGTTTTGTCTACTGGAGGGTCCCAACAGTTGTCCTCTCAAAGCCCCAGATCCCTACCAGGGTGTCAGGCCCGGACTACCGGCCGAAATTGGTAAGGCAGATAATCAGCCTGCCTTGAAAAAACCCCTTATGGTAATACCACCAACGAGACAGTTTCATCTTTCAAAATATATGTTCCTGAGGAATTCTTTGACAAACTATGCTCTGTCCAAAACTGACAAAAGCATGTGATTGTCAATGAATTCGAAGCAAAGAAAGAGAAAAAAAGGACAGTTGGAATTACTCTTCCTAGGCCCGATTTGACCAATGCGCCTTCAACGTCTTCCAATTCCGTCCCAAAGAACTAACAAGCTTCCTTGGTATCTCCTATCAGAATGCTAGAGGCTTACGCAGTAAGCTTCCTAAATTGTACTATAATAGTGTCACATTTGCTTCCCAAGTGTTGTGTTTACAGAAACCTGGTTAAAGCCGGAGATTCTGAGCTCCGAAGTTTTTAAAGCTAGATCGGACTATATTCCTCCATTGTCGGAACTTCCTATTTATTGAAACCATATTTCCGCTATTCAGTTGGTCTCAAAAAGAATTTCGGGTAGGGACCACATAATTAGTAGTTCTTGGTGATTTTAGCATCCCAGAGGCTATTTGGTCCCTAGATAATTCCATTAACCACAACGCATCTAAAAAAATATGGTTTACCAAAGAGCACCTCAATTAAACGGATAATTTGCCGAAGGTGGCGTAACGGAGTTCGCCGGGCTTACTAGTATAAATATAAATTCTGAAGTGGATTCAGGCATTATTAGCCGAGTTGTGAACTTTTTGTTTACAAATTTACAATTGAGTATGCAAATGTATTAGCATTGTAAGAACTAATTTAAATATAAATTCTGCCGTGGATATATGCATTATTATCTGAGTTGTGAACTTTTTGTTTACAAATTTAGAATTGAGTATGCAAATGTATTAGCATTGTAAGAACTAATTTAAATATAAATTCTGAAGTGGATATATGCATTATTATCTGAGTTGTGAACTTTTTGTTTAAAAATTTACAATTGAGTATGCAAATGTATAAGCCGTGTAAAAACTAATATAAGTAAAAATTCTGCCGTCGATACATGCATTATTAGCTGAGTTGTGAACTTTTTGTTCACAAATTTACAATTGAGTATGCAAATGTATTAGCATTGTAAGAACTAATTTAAATATAAATTCTGCCGTGGATATATGTTGACTGAGATGTGAACTTTTTGTTTACAAATTTACAATTGAGTATTCAAATGTATTAGACGTGTAAAAACTAATATAAATATAAATTCTGAAGTGGATTCAGGCATTATTAGCTGAGTTGTGAACTTTTTGTTTAAAAATTTACAATTGAGTATGCAAATGTATAAGCCGTGTAAAAACTAATATAAGTACAAATTCTGCCGTGGATACAATCATTATTAGCTGAGTTGTGAACTTTTTGTTTACAAATTTACAATTGAGTATGCAAATGTATTAGCATTGTAAGAACTAATTTAAATATAAATTCTGCCGTGGATACATGCATTATAGCTGAGATGTGAACTTTTTGTTTACAAATTTACAATTGAGTATGCAAATGTATTAGCCGTGTAAAAACTAATATAAATATAAATTCTAAAGTGGATATATGCATTATTATCTGAGTTGTGAACTTTTTGTTTACAAATTTACAATTGAGTATGCAAATGTATTAGACATGTAAAAACTAATATAAATATAAATTCTAAAGTAGATATATGCATTATTATCTGAGTTGTGAACTTTTTGTTTACAAATTTACAATTGAGTATGCAAGTGTTTTAGACGTGTAAAAACTAATATAAATATAAATTCTGAAGTGGATTCAGGCATTATTAGCTGAGTTGTGAACTTTTTGTTTAAAAATTTACAATTGAGTATGCAAATGTATAAGCCGTGTAAAAACTAATATAAGTAAAAATTCTGCCGTCGATACATGCATTATTAGCTGAGTTGTGAACTTTTTGTTCACAAATTTACAATTGAGTATGCAAATGTATTAGCATTGTAAGAACTAATTTAAATATAAATTCTGCCGTGGATATATGTTGACTGAGATGTGAACTTTTTGTTTACAAATTTACAATTGAGTATTCAAATGTATTAGACGTGTAAAAACTAATATAAATATAAATTCTGAAGTGGATTCAGGCATTATTAGCTGAGTTGTGAACTTTTTGTTTAAAAATTTACAATTGAGTATGCAAATGTATAAGCCGTGTAAAAACTAATATAAGTACAAATTCTGCCGTGGATACAATCATTATTAGCTGAGTTGTGAACTTTTTGTTTACAAATTTACAATTGAGTATGCAAATGTATTAGCATTGTAAGAACTAATTTAAATATAAATTCTGCCGTGGATACATGCATTATAGCTGAGATGTGAACTTTTTGTTTACAAATTTACAATTGAGTATGCAAATGTATTAGCCGTGTAAAAACTAATATAAATATAAATTCTAAAGTGGATATATGCATTATTATCTGAGTTGTGAACTTTTTGTTTACAAATTTACAATTGAGTATGCAAATGTATTAGACATGTAAAAACTAATATAAATATAAATTCTAAAGTGGATTCAGGCATTATTAGCTGAGTTGTGAACTTTTTGTTTAAAAATTTACAATTGAGTATGCAAATGTATAAGCCGTGTAAAAACTAATATAAGTACAAATTCTGCCGTCGATACATGCATTATTAGCTGAGTTGTGAACTTTTTGTTCACAAATTTACAATTGAGTATGCAAATGTATTAGCATTGTAAGAACTAATTTAAATATAAATTCTGCCGTGGATATATGCATTATTAGCTGAGATGTGAACTTTTTGTTTACAAATTTACAATTGAGTATGCAAATGTATTAGACGTGTAAAAACTAATATAAATATAAATTCTGAAGTGGATTCAGGCATTATTAGCTGAGTTGAGAACTTTTTGTTTACAAATTTACAATTGAGTATGCAAATGTATTAGCCGTGTAAAAACTAATATAAATATAAATTCTAAAGTAGATATATGCATTATTATCTGAGTTGTGAACTTTTTGTTTACAAATTTACAATTGAGTATGCAAATGTATTAGACGTGTAAAAACTAATATAAATATAAATTCTAAAGTGGATTCAGGCATTATTTGCTGAGTTGTGAACTTTTTGTTTAAATATTTACAATTGAGTATGCAAATGTATAAGCCGTGTAAAAATTAATATAAGTACAAATTCTGCCGTTGATACATGCATTATTAGTTGAGTTGTGAACTTTTTGTTTACAAATTTACAATTGAGTATGCAAATGTATTAGCATTGTAAGAACTAATATAAGTACAAATTCTGCCGTGGATACATGCATTATTAGCGGAGTTGTGAACTTTTTGTTTACAAATTTACAATTGAGTATGCAAATGTATTAACATTGTAAGAACTAATTTAAATATAAATTCTGCCGTGGATATATGCATTATTATGTGAGTTGTGAACTTTTTGTTTACAAATTTACAATTGAGTATGCAAATGTATTAGCATTGTAAGAACTAATTTAAATATAAATTCTAAATTGGATATATGCATTATTATCTGAGTTGTGAATTTTTTGTTTACAAATTTACAATTGAGTATGCAAATGTATTAGACGTGTAAAAACTAATATAAATATAAATTCTGAAGTGGATTCAGGATTCATTTACACATTTACAATTGAGTATGCAAATGTATAAGCCGTGTAAAAACTAATATAAATACAAATTCTGCCGTGGATACAAGCATTATTAGCTGAGTTGTAAAATTTTTGTTTACAAATTTACAATTGAGTATGCAAATGTATTAGCATTGTAAGAACTAATATAAGTACAAATTCTGCCGTGGATACATGCATTATTAGCGGAGTTGTGAACTTTTTGTTTACAAATTTACAATTGAGTATGCAAATGTATTAGCATTGTAAGAACTAATTTAAATATAAATTCTAAAGTGGATATATGCATTATTATCTGAGTTGTGAACTTTTTGTTTACAAATTTACAATTGAGTATGCAAATGAATTAGACGTGTAAAAACTAATATAAATATAAATTCTGAAGTGGATTATTAGCTGAGTTGTGAACTTTTTGTTAACAAATTTACAATTGAGTATGCAAATGTATTAGACGTGTAAAAACTAATATAAATACAAATTCTGCCGTGGATACAAGCATTATTAGCTGAGTTGTAAAATTTTTGTTTACAAATTTACAATTGAGTATGCAAATGTATTAGACGTGTAAAAACTAATATAAATATAAATTCTGAAGTGGATTCAGGCATTATTAGCTGAGTTGAGAACTTTTTGTTTACAAATTTACAATTGAGTATGCAAATGTATTAGCCGTGTAAAAACTAATATAAGTACAAATTCTAAAGTAGATATATGTATGCATTATTATCTGAGTTGTGAACTTTTTGTTTACAAATTTACAATTGAGTATGCAAATGTATTAGACGTGTAAAAACTAATATAAATATAAATTCTAAAGTGGATTCAGGCATTATTTGCTGAGTTGTGAACTTTTTGTTTAAAAATTTACAATTGAGTATGCAAATGTATAAGCCGTGTAAAAATTAATATAAGTACAAATTCTGCCGTTGATACATGCATTATTAGTTGAGTTGTGAACTTTTTGTTTACAAATTTACAATTGAGTATGCAAATGTATTAGCATTGTAAGAACTAATATAAGCACAAATTCTGCCGTGGATACATGCATTATTAGCGGAGTTGTGAACTTTTTGTTTACAAATTTACAATTGAGTATGCAAATGTATTAACATTGTAAGAACTAATTTAAATATAAATTCTGCCGTGGATATATGCATTATTATCTGAGTTGTGAACTTTTTGTTTACAAATTTACAATTGAGTATGCAAATGTATTAGCATTGTAAGAACTAATTTAAATATAAATTCTGAAGTGGATATATGCATTATTATCTGAGTTGTGAACTTTTTGTTTACAAATTTACAATTGAGTATGCAAATGTTTTAGACGTGTAAAAACCAATATAAATATAAATTCTGAAGTGGATTCAGGCATTATTAGCCGAGTTGTGAACTTTTTGTTTACAAATTTACAATTGAGTATGCAAATGTATTAGCATTGTAAGAACTAATTTAAATATAAATTCTAAAGTGGATTCAGGCATTATTATCTGAGTTGTGAACTTTTTGTTTACAAATTTACAATTGAGTATGCAAATGTATTAGCAGTGTAAGAACTAATTTAAATATAAATTCTGAAGTGGATATATGCATTATTATCTGAGTTGTGAACTTTTTGTTTACAAATTTACAATTGAGTATGCAAATGTATTAGCATTGTAAGAACTAATTTAAATATAAATTCTGAAGTGGATATATGCATTATTATCTGAGTTGTGAACTTTTTGTTTACAAATTTACAATTGAGTATGCAAATGTTTTAGACGTGTAAAAACTAATATAAATATAAATTCTGAAGTGGATTCAGGCATTATTAGCTGAGTTGTGAACTTTTTGTTTAAAAATTTACAATTGAGTATGCAAATGTATAAGCCGTGTAAAAACTAATATAAGTAAAAATTCTGCCGTCGATACATGCATTATTAGCTGAGTTGTGAACTTTTTGTTCACAAATTTACAATTGAGTATGCAAATGTATTAGCATTGTAAGAACTAATTTAAATATAAATTCTGCCGTGGATATATGTTGACTGAGATGTGAACTTTTTGTTTACAAATTTACAATTGAGTATTCAAATGTATTAGACGTGTAAAAACTAATATAAATATAAATTCTGAAGTGGATTCAGGCATTATTAGCTGAGTTGTGAACTTTTTGTTTAAAAATTTACAATTGAGTATGCAAATGTATAAGCCGTGTAAAAACTAATATAAGTACAAATTCTGCCGTGGATACAATCATTATTAGCTGAGTTGTGAACTTTTTGTTTACAAATTTACAATTGAGTATGCAAATGTATTAGCATTGTAAGAACTAATTTAAATATAAATTCTGCCGTGGATACATGCATTATAGCTGAGATGTGAACTTTTTGTTTACAAATTTACAATTGAGTATGCAAATGTATTAGCCGTGTAAAAACTAATATAAATATAAATTCTAAAGTGGATATATGCATTATTATCTGAGTTGTGAACTTTTTGTTTACAAATTTACAATTGAGTATGCAAATGTATTAGACATGTAAAAACTAATATAAATATAAATTCTAAAGTGGATTCAGGCATTATTAGCTGAGTTGTGAACTTTTTGTTTAAAAATTTACAATTGAGTATGCAAATGAATTAGACGTGTAAAAACTAATATAAATATAAATTCTGAAGTGGATTATTAGCTGAGTTGTGAACTTTTTGTTAACAAATTTACAATTGAGTATGCAAATGTATTAGACGTGTAAAAACTAATATAAATACAAATTCTGCCGTGGATACAAGCATTATTAGCTGAGTTGTAAAATTTTTGTTTACAAATTTACAATTGAGTATGCAAATGTATTAGCATTGTAAGAACTAATTTAAATATAAATTCTAAATTGGATATATGCATTATTATCTGAGTTGTGAATTTTTTGTTTACAAATTTACAATTGAGTATGCAAATGTATTAGACGTGTAAAAACTAATATAAATATAAATTCTGAAGTGGATTCAGGATTCATTTACACATTTACAATTGAGTATGCAAATGTATAAGCCGTGTAAAAACTAATATAAATACAAATTCTGCCGTGGATACAAGCATTATTAGCTGAGTTGTAAAATTTTTGTTTACAAATTTACAATTGAGTATGCAAATGTATTAGCATTGTAAGAACTAATATAAGTACAAATTCTGCCGTGGATACATGCATTATTAGCGGAGTTGTGAACTTTTTGTTTACAAATTTACAATTGAGTATGCAAATGTATTAGCATTGTAAGAACTAATTTAAATATAAATTCTAAAGTGGATATATGCATTATTATCTGAGTTGTGAACTTTTTGTTTACAAATTTACAATTGAGTATGCAAATGAATTAGACGTGTAAAAACTAATATAAATATAAATTCTGAAGTGGATTATTAGCTGAGTTGTGAACTTTTTGTTAACAAATTTACAATTGAGTATGCAAATGTATTAGACGTGTAAAAACTAATATAAATACAAATTCTGCCGTGGATACAAGCATTATTAGCTGAGTTGTAAAATTTTTGTTTACAAATTTACAATTGAGTATGCAAATGTATTAGACGTGTAAAAACTAATATAAATATAAATTCTGAAGTGGATTCAGGCATTATTAGCTGAGTTGAGAACTTTTTGTTTACAAATTTACAATTGAGTATGCAAATGTATTAGCCGTGTAAAAACTAATATAAATATAAATTCTAAAGTAGATATATGTATGCATTATTATCTGAGTTGTGAACTTTTTGTTTACAAATTTACAATTGAGTATGCAAATGTATTAGACGTGTAAAAACTAATATAAATATAAATTCTAAAGTGGATTCAGGCATTATTTGCTGAGTTGTGAACTTTTTGTTTAAAAATTTACAATTGAGTATGCAAATGTATAAGCCGTGTAAAAATTAATATAAGTACAAATTCTGCCGTTGATACATGCATTATTAGTTGAGTTGTGAACTTTTTGTTTACAAATTTACAATTGAGTATGCAAATGTATTAGCATTGTAAGAACTAATATAAGTACAAATTCTGCCGTGGATACATGCATTATTAGCGGAGTTGTGAACTTTTTGTTTACAAATTTACAATTGAGTATGCAAATGTATTAACATTGTAAGAACTAATTTAAATATAAATTCTGCCGTGGATATATGCATTATTATCTGAGTTGTGAACTTTTTGTTTACAAATTTACAATTGAGTATGCAAATGAATTAGACGTGTAAAAACTAATATAAATATAAATTCTGAAGTGGATTATTAGCTGAGTTGTGAACTTTTTGTTAACAAATTTACAATTGAGTATGCAAATGTATTAGACGTGTAAAAACTAATATAAATACAAATTCTGCCGTGGATACAAGCATTATTAGCTGAGTTGTAAAATTTTTGTTTACAAATTTACAATTGAGTATGCAAATGTATTAGACGTGTAAAAACTAATATAAATATAAATTCTGAAGTGGATTCAGGCATTATTAGCTGAGTTGAGAACTTTTTGTTTACAAATTTACAATTGAGTATGCAAATGTATTAGCCGTGTAAAAACTAATATAAATATAAATTCTAAAGTAGATATATGTATGCATTATTATCTGAGTTGTGAACTTTTTGTTTACAAATTTACAATTGAGTATGCAAATGTATTAGACGTGTAAAAACTAATATAAATATAAATTCTAAAGTCGATTCAGGCATTATTTGCTGAGTTGTGAACTTTTTGTTTAAAAATTTACAATTGAGTATGCAAATGTATAAGCCGTGTAAAAATTAATATAAGTACAAATTCTGCCGTTGATACATGCATTATTAGTTGAGTTGTGAACTTTTTGTTTACAAATTTACAATTGAGTATGCAAATGTATTAGCATTGTAAGAACTAATATAAGTACAAATTCTGCCGTGGATACATGCATTATTAGCGGAGTTGTGAACTTTTTGTTTACAAATGTACAATTGAGTATGCAAATGTATTAACATTGTAAGAACTAATTTAAATATAAATTCTGCCGTGGATATATGCATTATTATCTGAGTTGTGAACTTTTTGTTTACAAATTTACAATTGAGTATGCAAATGTATTAGCATTGTAAGAACTAATTTAAATATAAATTCTGAAGTGGATATATGCATTATTATCTGAGTTGTGAACTTTTTGTTTACAAATTTACAATTGAGTATGCAAATGTTTTAGACGTGTAAAAACCAATATAAATATAAATTCTGAAGTGGATTCAGGCATTATTAGCCGAGTTGTGAACTTTTTGTTTACAAATTTACAATTGAGTATGCAAATGTATTAGCATTGTAAGAACTAATTTAAATATAAATTCTGCCGTGGATATATGCATTATTATCTGAGTTGTGAACTTTTTGTTTACAAATTTACAATTGAGTATGCAAATGTATTAGCAGTGTAAGAACTAATTTAAATATAAATTCTGAAGTGGATATATGCATTATTATCTGAGTTGTGAACTTTTTGTTTACAAATTTACAATTGAGTATGCAAATGTATTAGCATTGTAAGAACTAATTTAAATATAAATTCTGAAGTGGATATATGCATTATTATCTGAGTTGTGAACTTTTTGTTTACAAATTTACAATTGAGTATGCAAATGTTTTAGACGTGTAAAAACTAATATAAATATAAATTCTGAAGTGGATTCAGGCATTATTAGCTGAGTTGTGAACTTTTTGTTTAAAAATTTACAATTGAGTATGCAAATGTATAAGCCGTGTAAAAACTAATATAAGTAAAAATTCTGCCGTCGATACATGCATTATTAGCTGAGTTGTGAACTTTTTGTTCACAAATTTACAATTGAGTATGCAAATGTATTAGCATTGTAAGAACTAATTTAAATATAAATTCTGCCGTGGATATATGTTGACTGAGATGTGAACTTTTTGTTTACAAATTTACAATTGAGTATTCAAATGTATTAGACGTGTAAAAACTAATATAAATATAAATTCTGAAGTGGATTCAGGCATTATTAGCTGAGTTGTGAACTTTTTGTTTAAAAATTTACAATTGAGTATGCAAATGTATAAGCCGTGTAAAAACTAATATAAGTACAAATTCTGCCGTGGATACAATCATTATTAGCTGAGTTGTGAACTTTTTGTTTACAAATTTACAATTGAGTATGCAAATGTATTAGCATTGTAAGAACTAATTTAAATATAAATTCTGCCGTGGATACATGCATTATAGCTGAGATGTGAACTTTTTGTTTACAAATTTACAATTGAGTATGCAAATGTATTAGCCGTGTAAAAACTAATATAAATATAAATTCTAAAGTGGATATATGCATTATTATCTGAGTTGTGAACTTTTTGTTTACAAATTTACAATTGAGTATGCAAATGTATTAGACATGTAAAAACTAATATAAATATAAATTCTAAAGTGGATTCAGGCATTATTAGCTGAGTTGTGAACTTTTTGTTTAAAAATTTACAATTGAGTATGCAAATGTATAAGCCGTGTAAAAACTAATATAAGTACAAATTCTGCCGTCGATACATGCATTATTAGCTGAGTTGTGAACTTATTGTTCACAAATTTACAATTGAGTATGCAAATGTATTAGCATTGTAAGAACTAATTTAAATATAAATTCTGCCGTGGATATATGCATTATTAGCTGAGATGTGAACTTTTTGTTTACAAATTTACAATTGAGTATGCAAATGTATTAGACGTGTAAAAACTAATATAAATATAAATTCTGAAGTGGATTCAGGCATTATTAGCTGAGTTGAGAACTTTTTGTTTACAAATTTACAATTGAGTATGCAAATGTATTAGCCGTGTAAAAACTAATATAAATATTAATTCTAAAGTAGATATATACATTATTATCTGAGTTGTGAACTTTTTGTTTACAAATTTACAATTGAGTATGCAAATGTATTAGACGTGTAAAAACTAATATAAATATAAATTCTAAAGTGGATTCAGGCATTATTTGCTGAGTTGTGAACTTTTTGTTTAAAAATTTACAATTGAGTATGCAAATGTATAAGCCGTGTAAAAATTAATATAAGTACAAATTCTGCCGTTGATACATGCATTATTAGTTGAGTTGTGAACTTTTTGTTTACAAATTTACAATTGAGTATGCAAATGTATTAGCATTGTAAGAACTAATATAAGTACAAATTCTGCCGTGGATACATGCATTATTAGCGGAGTTGTGAACTTTTTGTTTACAAATTTACAATTGAGTATGCAAATGTATTAACATTGTAAGAACTAATTTAAATATAAATTCTGCCGTGGATATATGCATTATTATCTGAGTTGTGAACTTTTTGTTTACAAATTTATAATTGAGTATGCAAATGTATTAGCATTGTAAGAACTAATTTAAATATAAATTCTAAATTGGATATATGCATTATTATCTGAGTTGTGAATTTTTTGTTTACAAATTTACAATTGAGTATGCAAATGTATTAGACGTGTAAAAACTAATATAAATATAAATTCTGAAGTGGATTCAGGATTCATTTACACATTTACAATTGAGTATGCAAATGTATAAGCCGTGTAAAAACTAATATAAATACAAATTCTGCCGTGGATACAAGCATTATTAGCTGAGTTGTAAAATTTTTGTTTACAAATTTACAATTGAGTATGCAAATGTATTAGCATTGTAAGAACTAATATAAGTACAAATTCTGACGTGGATACATGCATTATTAGCGGAGTTGTGAACTTTTTGTTTACAAATTTACAATTGAGTATGCAAATGTATTAGCATTGTAAGAACTAATTTAAATATAAATTCTAAAGTGGATATATGCATTATTATCTGAGTTGTGAACTTTTTGTTTACAAATTTACAATTGAGTATGCAAATGAATTAGACGTGTAAAAACTAATATAAATATAAATTCTGAAGTGGATTATTAGCTGAGTTGTGAACTTTTTGTTAACAAATTTACAATTGAGTATGCAAATGTATTAGACGTGTAAAAACTAATATAAATACAAATTCTGCCGTGGATACAAGCATTATTAGCTGAGTTGTAAAATTTTTGTTTACAAATTTACAATTGAGTATGCAAATGTATTAGCATTGTAAGAACTAATTTAAATATAAATTCTAAAGTGGATATATGCATTATTATCTGAGTTGTGAACTTTTTGTTTACAAATTTAGAATTGAGTATGCAAATGAATTAGACGTGTGAAAACTAATATAAATATAAATTCTGAAGTGGATTCAGGCATTATTAGCTGAGTTGTGAACTTTTTGTTAACAAATTTACAATTGAGTATGCAAATGTATAAGCCGTGTAAAAACTAATATAAGTACAAATTCTGCCGTGGATACATGCATTATTAGCGGAGTTGTGAACTTTTTGTTTACAAATTTACAATTGAGTATGCAAATGTATTAGCATTGTAAGAACTAATATAAATATAAATTCTAAAGTGGATATATGCATTATTATCTGAGTTGTGAACTTTTTGTTTACAAATTTACAATTGAGTGTGCAAATGAATTAGACGTGTAAAAACTAATATAAATATAAATTCTGAAGTGGATTCAGGCATTATTAGCTGAGTTGTGATCTTTTTGTTAACAAATTTACAATTGAGTATGCAAATGTATAAGCCGTGTAAAAACTAATATAAGTACAAATTCTGCCGTCGATACATGCATTATTAGTTGAGTTGTGAACTTTTTGTTTACAAATTTACAATTGAGTATGCAAATGTATTAGCATTGTAAGAACTAATTTAAATATAAATTCTGCCGTGGAGACATGCATTATTAGCTGAGATGTGAACTTTTTGTTTACAAAAAACAAAAACAAAATTAAAAATTTACAATTGAGTGTGCAAATGTATTAGCCTTCTAAAAACTAATATAAGTACAAATTCTGCCGTGGATACATGCATTATTAGCGGAGTTGTGAACTTTTTGTTTACAAATTTACAATTGAGTATGCAAATGTATTAGCATTGTAAGAACTAATTTAAATATAAATTCTGCCGTGGATACATGCATTATAGCTGAGATGTGAACTTTTTGTTTACAAATTTGCAATTGAGTATGCAAATGTATTAGCAGTGTAAAAACTAATATAATGTGACGTAATTTCGCCGTTGAAAGGGAAAAACATAAACAGGGTATCGTTGTTCTCGATCATACCTCCGAGTGTTAACCACATTCAGGCTTGTCGACCCTTAACCATCAGCTGAGCGGGACCCATTGATTCCTAGCTCTAGCGGGAGATGTGGGGGCGGTTTTTGCTGCGGATAAGGATTGTTACGTCAAAGGTTTTTATTATAGAGTCCCTCCTGAATCTACACAATGAGACGATCCTCATTCGAAACCAACACACAAAACAATTGTCTCATAATTAGTAAAATATGAAACAAGGCGAAACTAAACTGCGAAAAAAATTGAGAAACGAGAAAGCACGAATAAATTTTTGAGCCTGCAGGGGTGGCCTTGGCTGTTGTTCGCCACACCCTATATCTTTACCCTCCCAACCATGGTCCTTCTTGTAATCGTTAGCAAAAGACCCCAAAAGTATTTACGTATACATCAGTTTGTTAGTCTCCCATGCCATAAGTAAGAAAACTTAAAAATTCATCATCATTATAATAATTTTTAATAATCAAACAAAAATTCCTTTTCCATATTTTTCAGTGCACATATCTCATATTAACAATAATAAACGAAGTCCTAATATAATTATTTTTCTTCACTCATGTCCACTAGATTTCAATGCCTAACTTATTTATTTATTAATTTCTATACCCTATCAGTACATAGCCTATTTTATTTACTTATGGTTAATATTATTATTTATTTAATCATTTAAATTTTTTCCAGTGTCATTTTTAATTCTATTTTGTTTGGTTTAAAACAATGATAATGGTAATGAGGTGCCTAATTATTATGCTCTAAAATTTTATTAAATTATAACTATGCCCATTTAATTGTTTTTATTTTTGTTTTTTTTTTTTTCTTTTGTTTTGGGTCTACATAATTTAATTTATTTATTATTATTCTATTTTTGTTTCGCTTCAACAACCTACATCGCACAATTACAATAAACCAGTTTCTATTGCTGAAAAAAAAGAAATATGTATATGCAAAATAACAAAATAATTAGGTTTTAATTTTCTCAGTGTAGCGCATGTTTTGGCTTTACATTTAAATGCTTTAAATTTACGATGATAACATGAATCAGAATAAAAAGAGGAATTGGCAAAATAACAAAAATCAATCGATGCTGATAAGCATTAATGCCGGTAATCAGCCTTTACACTGGGCGACATAAGTTGTTTTCTGTGTTCACTCACCCATTTTGTTGTTCTCGAAGAAGGCCTTCTTGTCGATGAGGTTTTGGTGTGTATTAGGGGGAAATTAAAAATTAAAAATATAGCCGCATGATCTTAATTTGTTTGTTTGTTTTGTTTTTTTTTTTGATTAATATTTAAAATATGTAGAAGTTATTTAAATTTTTTTTTTCAGTACGTTTTCATATTTGATATTAATTATACAGCTACATATTATTTATTTTATTTTACTGTGTTTAGTTACGTTTTAATTAGTTTTTTGTATTCTTACTGGCAACGAAACTTTTTATTGCACTGTACGATTTTAGTTGGATTTGCTAAGCTCACGCTCTTGTTTTTTTGTTTTCTATCATATTGACTGCTCTTATGCATCACCATCACTATCGCTTTCATTGTTTTTTTTTTAACACCTTTTACATGCCTATTTTAAATTTTATATTTCTTATCGGATTTGAGACACTTCATAATTTCATGATTCGGTAAAAATTACGATGTTTCCGATATGGTTTTTACTCTATTGGTTTTTAATTGAACAAAAAAAAATAAGTTTTATATATATGTTTTTACACTATTTTGCATGTTTTTTTTTTTTTTGTTTTGAGGTCGGGTTTTTTTCTTAAGATTTTACATTTTAACTAGTCGTATATTTTATGAGTTGTTTTAACCCATTCCCTCGACTTGGTTAACTTTTAATTTGTCACTAGATTTTAAGGATTTTTAATTTTAAATTTTTTTTTTAAATCTGCACTGTTTCACACGTTTATTTTTGGGTCACTTGTAACGGACGGTATATGTCATTCGAGGAACGCTCTGTCTACGAAAAGGGGTCCGGCCGTGCTCAGGAAAAATGGCGTGGTTCTTGTTCCTCTTGGGACATTCCCGTTACTCGAATTAAATGTAGACAGAGTATCGGGAGAAAATACGGAAACCCGAAAAACTTGGAATTACGACTTGAACTAATTTGGTAAGAGAATTGAGGTGTTATTTCTCTCCTAGCGAATTGAATTCCTCTGAGGTGTTGACCCTTAAGGTGCCTAAATAAAAACTCTAATAATTCATGATTTCAATTTCGTTATAATTTCATAAAGTTTATGCTCAAAATATAATGTGCAATTAATTCTAATATTGTATATAAAAATTCAAAGGGAGTCGATTTCATACTTATATCCTAATATTTAACAAAGAAAGAAGAAAAAAAAAATCGCTATTCAGAGCGATCTGAAGAACCTGTGTGCTGGTCTTGGCTTCTCATAAATTGTTTATATCGGCTATGCCGTACTTACGACCCAGTCCCTCGATGTCGACGGGCCCGTTGACCTCACGGTGACCTTTGCTGATAAATGTGGAAATTAAAGTCATATATGAAAAACCAAACTCGTCAGCAGCACATGAAAACAAATTCAGATATAAGTACAAATTCTCTTTAAAAGAAATATAAACTAAAATTAACAAAATAATGTAACGCAGGCGATACAAATGATCCTGCAGTTGATTAAGTGCACAGAAATGGATGGCGCAGCGCCCTTTTTGGGGGCCTGCCGATATAGCTGGTAGAAAGCTGAGGGGTAGATCCACAAAAAAAGAACGACCTCCTTCTTGGTGTCTTAATGTCTCCTTTAGCCTCCAAATATATATGTAAACGGGCGTAGGGGGGGGCCAGCGGCCGTGGCCGCCAGAAGGAGGAACGGGGCGGAAAACGTTGATCGCTGCCGCCGCCACTTAAGTGGGGTTTTACTGGCTCTCAATAAACAAAGATTTCGCTGCCCGATCGGGAGCGGGATGGCTCGGATAATCCGGCTAGAAAACTAAAGTTAATTTTCGGTTCGAACGTCACTTTTTCACAAAATGCTTACCCGGAGTATTTCGGAACACAAAAACACAAAAATATTGGTTTCCAGAAGATCTCCTTTATTTTAAATTCCAATGCCTTTGTGTGAAAAAAGCACACTTAGAAATTCGGCGAGGTTGGAAGGAATTTTCCTGCACGTGCCGTTTTATATATATATATATATTTTTATGTGATATAGTAATCACGATGTTTCGCTGGGCACAGATCTCAAGAGAATGAGAGAAGGGCCAAAACGGAAACGCGGGTGGAAAAATTAAGCTCGATTTGACAGGTGCATGACAAGTGCATGACAGCTAGATGACAGCTAATTAGAGTTGTCAGCTAGATGCATCGATCAGCTGCTATCTATGAGCATCGATATATATTGCATAGATAAGGAGCTTTATCTATGCTAAGCTCTAGATAATGAGCTTTTAATTGCAGTTTACAGTCGCGTCCAATTTTATTGGTATGGACCGCGAATGTATAATATGAAACTGTTAAATATGTTAACATAAAATAACTTTCACCCTCACAGCACAGGTTTGATCTTTACTGCCACAGTATAGATAAAAGCTGAAAAAGGGTGACAATGGTTAGGCTCGCCAAATATCTTTTACATGAAAGTTTCCTAATTCTTTTCCATTTAAATCCTCTAACTTATATATATTTGTACCTAATTTTTGTCTAATTCTAGCTTTTATTCCTACGGGTGCTAGTTTAGCGTTAAAGTGAGAAGCCATATTACTAAGTTGAAAATTCCTTTTAATAACTTCATCACCTATTTCAAAGGAGCGCGGTTGTTTTCTCAAGTCATACGCTCGTTGATTTTTAGTATATGCTTTCTCCAAATTCTTGCATATATCTGTCCTAATTCTAGAAAATTCATCTTCACGAGTTATTCGGGCACTGCTTTCTGTTAGTACTTCAAGATTTTTAAGCAGTTTATAGTCATCGCCGTGTGTAATCATGTGTTGTCCAAACACACTCAAATAAGGAACGGCTCCAACGGACTGGTGTATAGAGTTCCGAAGGGCACAATTGATTGCACTAAGATAAGTGTCCCATTCCCGCTGATCTTTCCGCACATATGAGCGAAGAGCAGCATTAATGGAGCGGTTAGCTCTTTCGGCAGCATTTGATTGGGGAGCATAGGCACCTGTACACAAATGTTTAACTCCGTGTTTAGAAATAAATTGTTCAAAGTCGTGGCTCTTAAATTGTTTTCCATTGTCGCTAACAATGGTTTCTGGAACGCCATAGCAAGGGAAAATTTCTTCTCTCAAGTACTCAATGATAACATTGGAAGTAAACTTTCGCACTGGTTTTAAAAACGTAAACTTTGAAAAATGGTCTAGTATAATAAAGATACCGATGTTGCCTTTCTTGGTTCGTGGAAAGGGTCCTATGAAATCGACATAAAGACGCTGGAATGGTCTTTCGCTAGTCGCTTGGCTTCCCATTGGCGGTTTGAGGCCAACTGTCGGATGTTTAGAAGTTCGACATAATTCACATCGAGCTATATATTCCCGCACGTCTGTAGCCATTCGTGGCCAGTAGAAGGTACGTCGAATTCTTTCTAAGCACTTAGCGACTCCGCAATGAGCAGACGATGGTTGGTCATGATTAGAGCGAATCACTTCATCCCTAAGCTCTGATGGAAAGAGTAATTTCCAATCCTCATCTTGGTTTTCTAAAGAGGGAAAACAAGTCCGATGGTTTAGATAGTTGTCAATTACTTGAAAGTCTGGTAAATTCGCAACCTTAAACTTTTCTTTGAGTGTAGAATACTCATCGGATTGAAAAGCTTTGGATTCTAAATCAATTCTAGGCATGGTTTCGAATTCTATCGAGGCGATAGGCTCTTCGTCTTCAAAGGATCGCGATAATGCGTCTGGAACTACGTTTTCACATCCTTTGCGATGCTCTATGTCAAACGTAAATCCTTGGAGCTTGATGGCCCATCTGGCCAATCGGCCACTGAGGTCCGATTGGTTCATCAACCAGCGAAGGCTCGCATGATCAGTTACGATCTTAAACGGGTGACCCTCTACATACATTCGAAACTTTTTCACAGCTAAAATAACGGCAAGGCATTCTAGTTCTGTTACTGTGTAGTTTCTTTGCGCTTTATTTAATTTCTTTGACATGTATGCAATAGGTCTTTCAATCCCTGATTCGTCACTCTGCGATAAAACGGCACCAACTCCATGTAGAGAGGCGTCGCATTGTATTATAAACGCTTTTGCATAATTAGGATGCACCAGTAAAGGAGCTGAGCAAAGTCTGGACTTTATTTCTTGAAATGCTGCTTCAGCGTCCTCATTCCACTCGAATGGTTTCTTTCCTAAGAGTTCTGTCAAGTGAAAGATCACTGTGGAATACTGTGCTATAAATCGCTGATACCAGCCCGTCATTCCTAAAAACCTTCGAAGTTGTCGTTGGGTTTTCGGAGCTGGAAATTCGGATACTGCTCGAACTTTTTCGGGATTTATTTGCAGAGTTCCTTCTCCAACAATATATCCAAGATATTCGACCTGCTTTAAACAAAATTGGCTTTTGGATACATTTATAGTCAGCCCAGCTTTTCGAAGCTGAGTTGCTACCTCTGCCAGATGCAATAAATGATCTTCGAAACTGGAGGACAAGACTAACAAATCATCCAGATATACTAAAACATGAGATTTGAGCTTAATGGAATGACTAAGTCCATAAGACGACATAAGGTTTGTGGAGCATTGGTTAACCCAAACGGCATCCTCTTAAATTGATACAGTGGGCGGTTGGGTACCGTGAATGCGGTTTTCGCTCGCGATTGCTGATCTAAAGCGATTTGCCAAAATGCATCTTTTAAATCAATTTTTGAGATACAGTGAACAGGAGGAAGACGACTTATTAATCCATCTAATAATGGCATTGGGTAAGCGTCTTTTATTGTGACTGAGTTTAACTTTCGTGCGTCCAAACAAAATCTAACTTTTCCGGGTTTTACAATTAGGGTCACTGGAGAAGACCACGGTGAAGCTGGAGCTTCTTCTATGACGTCTTGGGATATCATTCGATCGATTTCGTTGCAAAGTAATTTTTCTCTCGCCGGAGATAAGGGATAAAATCTCTGTTTTATGGGTTTAGCATTTGCCGTATCGATCGAATGTTCAACTAAAAGTGTTTTTCCAAGTCCGTCTTTTTCAAAAGAAGGAAACAGATTAATAATAGACTTCAATCTCGTTAATTCCGATTTACTAAGGTTCAATTTATCGGACTTTTCTAACTGATCTACCTGAAGTTCATTGATATGACTTGTAATCGAAACTGAAATTCCAAATTCGTTCCAAAAATCCATACCATGGTTTATAGATGGAACGATTAGAAACTCTATAGCTTTCTGCATCGAGTTAAAACTAACCTTTACAGGAAATGTTCCGGCAACTTTTTGAGTTTGGCCATCAGCGGTTTTAGCCATACCCTTCATAGGTATTAATTGACCTTTTTGCCTGAGAATATGTTGGGCTAATTCGCCACCGATTACACTTTTGTTCGCTCCACTATCTAAAAGTGCTAGATGTAATTCTCCTAAAATTTCAATATGAGAAAATGGTCTAATATCATTGCTTTTATAGTCTAAGGCTGAGATAGTGAACTTCTTTAGGACATTTTTATTCCTGTAATAAGTTCGGATGCGTTCCGCTGAACGTGTGCGGGAGTGCACGCGATTCGGCTGACCGAGGTTTTCTTTCAAGATGTTTTGCATTCGGACATGCTAGGGTGTGAAATTAAATGGAAGATTGGGGAGTAATATTTCAGACTTACACGTCCCCTTTGAACTTGAATCGGACTCTAGTTGGGGACATTCGACTGGGGAAGGTGACGAATATCCCTTGTCAAGTTTTCCGAGGAAGGTGAGCATTTTTGGCAGCTAGGCCGGTATGTATTAATTGCTCCGCATCCATAACAAAAGATGCGTCGGATTTTCAGACAGTCTTGATATCTGTGTCCTGTCTCATCGCAGTTCCAACACTTTATTTTGTCGGAAGTACGAACGGCACATATCTCTTGGGGCGATTCATCCTCCAGATTTTCTACAACTTCTTCCTCAAACTGTACAATATTAACGACATTTCTGGGATTGGTACGTATATTTGTAACTGGAAACTGGTTATTTCCGAGTCTGTTAAAGGTTCTCTTAAGGCATCCGCAATGGTAAGCATCGCATCTAAAAACTCGTCAAATGACTCATTATTACCTTGCTTTCGCCTACGTAAGGCAACTTTGATGTCCCTATCAGTTCGTTTATCTTGGTACCTATCTTTCAGTCGGTCACACAAACTGAACCAAGTCATCACATCTGAGTTCCGATGCACTCGCCAATAGAACGTTAGTGCTGGACCCGAAAATAAAAGGTTTGCAAACTGAAATAGTAAATCAAAGTTTCCATTGAGGCACTGCGTTGTTAAACAGTTAACTCTGTAAATGAAATCTTCGATCGGAATATCGTTGTTTGAGCCACTGAATTTCAAATGCCAATTGGAAATGACACCAGAAACTCTATCCGGTCTTTCAACTGAGTAATCGTTTCTTTGGGCATCCCTAAAGTTACTTAAACGAGGCAATGAGCTGGGTATTTCATGTTCCCATTCTAGCTGGGGCTCGGCACGAGCATCTCGCCCGTGTGATGCCAGATTTATATTAGCTAGAGATGCACTAATCTGACATGTAAGTGCTCCAATTAAGCTTGCCCTAAGGTGATCTACTGAGCTAGCTATAATTTGTTGAACACGCTCTTCCGTTATGTTTTGGGGAATTGCTGCTACACCCTGACGCACTGATTCGCGGTTTGGCGTATTCTGTTGTGGCCTTGGTAAATTAGAAGGGTTTTGTACGTTTCTCGCACTTTTCCTAGTGGCGGGTCGAGTTCTGGGTATTGCTCCAGATCTTGAACTGCCTGCTGTTGCTGCGCTTGGTACCTGCAAAGCCTGAGCTCTTGCTTCCACCGATTCTGGATTTATATCTGATCGAGTTAGGTGCTGTCGGCACAAAGGACAAGTCTCATTGCTGTCTAACCAAGTTAACAGACACTCTCTATGAAATTGATGTCTACAAGGTGTGGTAAGTATTTCGCCCTCAGTGACTACATTACAAATTGTACAAAAGAAACCTTCACCGGCAGGTGGTATGGCTGCAAGGTTTTCATTGCTACGCCTTACAGACATATTTAGAATGTGGCTTTCGGATCTTATTTAGAATATTTATCAATTTAACTATGTTTTATTTATTTTATAAATATTTGTTTAAAGAGAAGAAGAAGGTAGTTTTCTTACTGAGTTATATTTTTTTTGTAGAATTAAATCGAATAAAGGTATGTATATGAAATGTATATGTATATTTTTTTTATATATGATTGAATTAGGACTTATCCTTAAGTATCTTCACCTCAGAGTATTCTATATTTCTTCTGTTTTTCTTCTGTTTTGTTCATGTCGCAAATCTGATTTTTATACAAAATTAAAGGGAATTTTAATCATAGTAAAAGAGGATCATGCCCTACAATGTAATCTAGCATGAACTTCTCAATTTTACGCAGATTAAACACGCTATTAAACTGTTTCTTGGTGGTGTGCTGTCTGCTCGATGACAAACGCTACATTCCAACCAGATTCAAATTTAAATATAAATATGTCATTTCTTACAGTTTATATTTCTGGTTGACATTTTAATTTAATGACAATTCCTAGATTTATAGACTGCAATTGTTTCGGAATTTACTAAAAATGTTTGGATGGATTTAGGTTAACGGAGGGGATTTTAGGGAAGTATTTTGGAAAGCAGGGTACTGGAACCTAAATACATTAAGCTATGTACATATTTAAATTTTCCATATGGTTTTATTAAAAAACCTGATCGTGCCCCACGTTGGGCGCCAAATTCTGTAACGGACGGTATATGTCCTTCGAGGAACGCTCTGTCTACGAAAAGGGGTCCGGCCGTGCTCAGGGAAAATGGCGTGGTTCTTGTTCCTCTTGGGACATTCCCATTACTCGAATTAAATGTAGACAGAGTATCGGGAGAAAATACGGAAACCCGAAAAACTTGGAATTACGACTTGAACTAATTTTGTAAGAGAATTGAGGTGTTATTTATCTCCTAGCGAATTGAATTCCTCTGAGGTGTTGACCCTTAAGGTGCCTAAATAAAAACTCTAATAATTCATGATTTCAATTTCGTTATAATTTCATAAAGTTTATGCTCAAAATATAATGTGCAATTAATTCTAATATTGTATATAAAAATTCAAAGGGAGTCGATTTCATACTTATATCCTAATATTTAACAAAGAAAGAAGAAAAAAAATCGCTATTCAGAGGGATCTGAAGAACCTGTGTGCTGGTCTTGGCTTCTCATAAATTGTTTATATCGGCTATGCCGTACTTACGACCCAGTCCCTCGATGTCGACGGGCCCGTTGACCTCACGGTGACCTTTGCTGATAAATGTGGAAATTAAAGTCATATATGAAAAACCAAACTCGTCAGCAGCACATGAAAACAAATTCAGATATAAGTACAAATTCTCTTTAAAAGAAATATAAACTAAAATTAACAAAATAATGTAACGCAGGCGATACAAATGATCCTGCAGTTGATTAAGTGCACAGAAATGGATGGCGCAGCGCCCTTTTTGGGGGCCTGCCGATATAGCTGGTGGAAAGCTGAGGGGTAGATCCACAAAAAAAGAACGACCTCCTTCTTGGTGTCTTAATGTCTCCTTTAGCCTCCAAATATATATGTAAACGGGAGTAGGGGGGGGCCAGCGGCCGTGGCCGCCAGAAGGAGGAACGGGGCGGAAAACGTTGATCGCTGCCGCCGCCACTTAAGTGGGGTTTTACTGGCTCTCAATAAACAAAGATTTCGCTGCCCGATCGGGAGCGGGATGGCTCGGATAATCCGGCTAGAAAACTAAAGTTAATTTTCGGTTCGAACCTCACTTTTTCACAAAATGCTTACCCGGAGTATTTCGGAACACAAAAACACAAAAATATTGGTTTCCAGAAGATCTCCTTTATTTTAAATTCCAATGCCTTTGTGTGAAAAAAGCACACTTAGAAATTCGGCGAGGTTGGAAGGAATTTTCCTGCACGTGCCGTTTTATATATATATATATTTTTATGTGATATAGTAATCACGATGTTTCGCTGGACACAGATCTCAAGAGAATGAGAGAAGGGCCAAAACGGAAACGCGGGTGGAAAAATTAAGCTCGATTTGACAGGTGCATGACAAGTGCATGACAGCTAGATGACAGCTAATTAGAGTTGTCAGCTAGATGCATGGATCAGCTGCTATCTATGAGCATCGATATATATTGCATAGATAAGGAGCTTTATCTATGCTAAGCTCTAGATAATGAGCTTTTAATTGCAGTTTACAGTCGCGTCCAATTTTATTGGTATGGACCGCGAATGTATAATATGAAACTGTTAAATATGTTAACATAAAATAACTTTCACCCTCACACACTTTTGTGTCCAAGCTGCTGCGAACTCCAAATAAATTTTCCCCAGCAGAGATAGCTGCTCCAGCCGCCTTTTTTGGCCAGAGCGGAATAGCGTAACCAATCTGCTCTGCTGCCTCGTTTAGCTACAGGAATTAAAATAATTAATGTTGTGCAAACGAGCCCAGGAATATTTTTAGAAATATTTACCCAGTGCTTCCTTTTCTTGTATTTCTTTCTGCTCAATCGACCTAGCGATTTCTCGCCGTGTAGTCGAAGAAAATAAGCGTGACCTACACGTGCAAAGAAAATATTATTATATGTCGATCGGCTTGGACATTTTTTTATAAAAAATATTTACCTTGCCGACACGGCAATCTTTGGCAGCCGGTAGATTGGCGTTTGTTGATGGCCTTTTTCAACTGATGCCGAAATAGCAGTGGGATTAGGGTCCGGAGCACATGTGCATATGCTCGCTTGTATATTTTCCCTGCTGGGTTCGGGACCAACTTCTCAGCTTGACGACTCCAATAGAAAAGATCGAAGCCAGAAGCTGGAGACCCGAAGAACCCTTCACCGATTTGCACTTCGGTATTCACCAGCTGGTGGTTTCAACTGTCATTTTTAAGACGTTGCCAGATAAGGGGGCGATACTAATTATCGCTACTATTTTTAGGTGCGTATCATTTTAATTAAAAAAAAAAATACTAAAAAGTTTTTATATGGGTCCATTACACCACCAGATAATCTAACGAGGCTCCGAGGCACGATTAGCTGGAATTAGCTTCGAAGATCCTTGGCGTGATATGTACCGATTTCTTTGCCTTGCAATGTTTCTAGCAAGTAATAAGCTGTTCCTATTTTTTTCTTCACCCGACATTTTGAAAACTGCGGCCCTAATTTCTTATTGAAATTCTTAGAGAAATTACTCAGGTAAAAGTTGCGTTTAAACACCTCTTGGCCTTCTTTGTACGAGACTGGTCTGGATCGCAAGTTGTATTGCGTCGCATTACGCTCATAAGCCGTGCGGCTATTTTGCTTTATCTCATCTCGTAACCAATGAAGTTTATTCTGACAATTCAAAAGCGGAGATTCTTCCAAGAGAGATAGCTTTTTCAACAACTTATAATCACTTCCATGATTTACCATATTGAAACCAAACAATGCCTTGTAAGGTGAGCAGCCAAGGGCTTGGTGCAGCGAGGATCGCAACGCCGAGGAAATGCTAGTTAAATTAGAATCCCACTCGGTTTGATCTGCTCGCAGATAGGATCGTATCGCAGCCAATAAGGAGCGATTTACCCTCTCCGCCTCGTTGCTCTGAGGAGAATATAACGCGGTAAGCGTGTGCTTGATTCCAAACTTTGTTAAAAAGGCTTCAAACTCATTAGACTTGAATTGAGATCCATTGTCGCTTACGACGATCTCGGGTGTTCCAAATTCAGCAAAAATTCGATTTCGCAGAAAATCTAAGATCGCGGAAGACGTAAATTTTTTTAGTGGACACATCCAATGGTAACGACTGAAGTGATCAAGGACAATAAGTAACCCTATGTGACCTTTCTTGCTTCGTGGGTAGGGACCTAATATGTCAACATACAGTTTTTGAAACGGCCTGCACGAAACACTTTGTTGACCCATGGGAGGCCGTAATGTTGTGTTCGGGGCTTTAGTTTCTTTGCAAACATCGCACTCACGAACGTATTCTCGAACTTGTTTGGACAAACCTGGCCAAAACAAGTGTCTTCGCAAACGTTCAATGGTTTTCTGCATTCCCCCGTGCGCAGATATAACGCAGTCATGCGCTTGGCGGATCGCCTCTACTCGTATTGCCTCCGGCACCCACAGCTTCCAACAGTCCGAGTCCTGGACTGCATTTCCGGAGGGGTGTTCGGTGCGTATATACACAAATCGGTCTGCCGTTCGCAGATCCGGGAACTTTTCTCTATTTGCTTCTATTGTTTCCTTGAGCTGGATGTAATCAGGGTCAAGGAAAGATGACGATTCTAAATCAATTTCGGGACCTATCCATTCAACACTATCGATTTCTGGGTCACAAATTCGAGATAACGCATCAGGAACAATATGATCTTTCCCTTTACGATGTGAAATTGTGAACTTAAAAGCTTGCAATCTAAAAATCCAACGGGCTAATCTGCCAGATACATTCTGCTGTCGCATAAGCTAGAGAAGGCTTGAGTGATCTGTCACTACTTCAAATGGCTGTAATTCTAAATAGCACCGGAATTTTTCGATCGGTAATATCACTGCCAGACATTCGCGTTCCGTAACACTGTAGTTTCGTTGCGATTTCGAGAGTTTTTTGGACATAAATGCCAATGGTCTTTCCTCTCCGCTATCAGATACTTGTACCAACACAGCACCAATGCCGTAATCACTAGCATCACAGTGTACAAAAAATTTACGGGAAAAATCCGCATTTTGTAACACAGGCGCTGACGTTAGCAACTGTTTCAATTTCTCCATGGCGTCCTGGGCTTCCGGAGACCACTTAAAACATTTTCTTGTTTTTAAGACTTCTGTAATGGGACAGGTGATTTCTGCAAAGTCTTTTATAAATCGCCTGTACCAACCGCATACACCGAGAAAACCTCTCACTTGTTTCAAATTTTTCGGTGTGGGCCAGTTAATTACACAGGATATTTTTTCCGGGTCAGTGGCTATTCCACCACTTCCGATCACATACCCTAGATAATTCACCTTAGTAACACAAAAGTGACTTTTCTTTATGTTTAGAGTTAGGTTAGCTTTTTTGAATTGATCTGCAATACGCACTAGAACTGCTAAATGTGACGCAAAATCTTCTGAGACAATGCATAGGTCGTCGAGATATCCGAAAACGCAATGACGTAAATCTGGCGGAATTAAGTCATCCATTAGCCGGGACATCGTCGAGGGAGCATTACATAAGCCAAAAGGCATGACCGTAAACTGATATAACGCTCGACCTGGAACTGTAAGTGCAGTCAATGGTTTCGCTTCCTCTGTCAACTCGATTTGCCAATAGGCATCTTTAAGATCCAGTTTCGAAATCATATTTGCTTTTGGCAAACGAGCAAATATGCCGTCGATGCTTTGCAGTGGGTAAGCATCTTTTTTTGTAGCATCGTTCAGTTTCCGTGCGTCAAGGCATAAACGAACTTTGTTTGGCTTTACCACCAGCCGCATTGGAGAACTCCACGCACTTTGCGAAGGTTCGATCACTCCGAGGCTAAGCATGCGGTCAATTTCCGTATACATAAGCTTTTCGACAGCTGGGCTCACCGGATAATAACGCTGTTTCACAGGCTTATTTTCTCCTATGTCGATACTATGCTTAATCAGGGCAGTGCCACCTAATCCTTGTTTTTCAAAATTCGGAAATAACTCCTTAACAGCCTCAAGTTGCTGTTTTTCTGTTACTGTTAATGGGTATTTTTCCTCCTCTTCTCTTTCTTCTATTTCCTCATTCAATATAGAACTAATGATCCCAGGAGCTAATTCAAAAGCTCGCCAGAAATCTATACCTAATATTAACCTCTGGGCTATAGACGGGATTATGAATAGTTCTACATCTTTCTCTTTATTTTGATACTGCATTTTTACTTTCAGACTTCCTAGAACTTGGTGAGACTTGGCGTCAGCGGTTCGGACTTGAGACAAAATTGACTTAAAATTGGGATACTTCGAAAAGTCCGTAAGCGCTAGGGACGAACCAATACAACTTATGTTGGCCCCTGTATCAAGCAAACCTAGTTCAGAAAAATCCAAGAATGCTACGCTGGCATAACTACGACGATCAATGTTGTTTTGAAAAACAGTTGACACAATCATAGTTTTCTTCTTTTTTAACGAACGATAGTAATTTCGCATCCTGAGGGTATTTCGTCTACTTTTTTTCACGAGTCCAGCAAAAATTCGTTCTCTTACTAGATAATAGTTTCTTAACCTCTCATGATAGGGCTTAAATGATATATTAACTTCAGGATTCGACTTTTGATCTAACTTACTTTCTAAGATTTTAACCTTTTCAACCTCTGTTCTTGAGCTATCTTCTACTTCTGGGACACCCTTCCTGGATTGGATGCCCCCCCTTGCCGGTTTTCCGCCTTTCGCTTGCAGTTTTGGCAATTGGGTTTATATATTTGCGGGGCTCCGCAACCATAGCAAAAAATACGTCTCTCGGCCAAGCAATTTTCCCATATGTGACCGGGAGCCTCACAATTCCAACACAACAAAATTGCTGCAATTTCGTTATCATCCTCACATTCCTGAGTCTCACTGAGTTGATTGTCCTCCACCGCGTATACGCGATATGGTCCGGGCTTAGTTTGTGATGGCCGCACTCGGCCTGCTTCCCTAAGAAAATTCTCTCGCTTATGAACCAACCTTCGTAACTCGGAAATAGATGAAATGTTTTCAAATAACAATCTCTCTTTCATGTCGATCAGTAGATTTCCTTGTATCATCTCTACTAGCTCGTCTTCTGCAAAACTCACTGATAGTCTATCCATGAGCTTACAAACACTCTCATAAAACGTATCGAACGATTCTCCTGGCTTTTGCTTCCGGGAGCGAATTTGTTCACGTAACTCTGTTGCTGTTCTGCTCTCACGATATTGTTCTCGAAAAGCAGCGCAAAATTCTCTCCAGTTGAATGTTTAAACCCTTTTATGGTATCTCCAGAACCAACTACTAGCTTTACCAATTAAAAGATGATGAATATTTCTGCTAATAATTTCTAGATCACCGTCAAAGTGTTCAACTGTCCAAATCTTCACTCGGTATAGAAATTCCTCTACCGATAATCCTTCTACTGTTCCATCAAACCTTACTCCCCATTTCTGAAGAACATCTGCGATTTTATGTGGACCAAGAGTATGCATATGCATACCATTTGCGGACCTATAACTTCGAAGTGTACCTGGGCTTGCATGTTCAGCTACTTGTCCGGGTGGCGGTGCAAGGCTACCACTTCCTGACATGGATGACAAAACCCGAGTTACTGTCTCTCGAACGATAGATTCTATCTCCGCTCGCGGTACACTATTGACTACTGGCGGATTATTCTGTCTTTTTTGCATTGGAGGGCGACCTCGTCTAACTGGTGCGTTGGCGCCTTGATCTGATCTTGCCCTAACTCCTTGATTCGTAGGCGTACTTCCTGGTGGATGTTGGTTTTCTGAATTTGATAAATTTGACTGGTCGTGAACTCTGACCAGAACCTCGGCTTCCGTTGGTGCCGGTTGTGCAATTGCTTCTAGTTGATGTGCTAACGACCGAGTACATGGACGAGAACCTGTTGCAACGACTCTTTTTGGAGGGTTGTTGACCGCGCTCCTTGCATTCGGTGAATGGCTACCTACAACTACTTTCCAATCTTTTGGCTGTACTGCTTTTAAGCAGCAAGGACACTCTTTATGTACGGGTACATGTGTTTCCAAACAATGCTTATGAAAAATGTGATTGCATTGCGTTATAACACAAGGTAGTGTGTTTAGCATAATTTCTTCGCAAATAAGACAGATATTTGCTGCCGAATCTGCTTGGTGTTGAGTTTTTCCTGACTCAAAGCTGTGTTCAAGTGGCATACTAAATAATTTTTTTTTTTTCTTATGGCGTTTTCAGGGAGACATAAACAAAAGATGCATTATTCTGGGCTTTCTACCAATTCTGTGCTTTATGAATTTATTTAAATTGGGCTATTGCAATTAGTAAATGTAATTCTTGTGCATGACCTCCATTATCTACTTTACTGTACAGTTTTCTACGGACAATAAAACACAATTGCATTTATATTGTATTCCAGTAGCTTACCTCTAGTTTGTTTTCAAACAATGATCACACAATAGAACACATTGGATCAAGACTTTCTCTTACTTTACTCAAGTTGTTAATTATTCTGATAGCAAGCTACCTGTAATCTCGGTCGAAAATTTCCGAATACTCAAAAACTCGATTTCCAAAGATGTATAACAAAATCAATCAGTTTTCTTGACTACTTTCATAATGGTAATAAAAATCTCATCAAAGACAAAGAGCTTTCAGATTATGACTGTTGTAACAACCCGATACTGTTCTCACAAATTACAAAGGCTAAAGCGAAAAACGATTTCGTTTCAACTCTGTCACTCGTTAGATCATACGTTGATGTTATTTGGTTGCAAGCTATTTTATTCCAAAGAATTTTCTTTTTCAGAATTAAATTTCTACGGTCGATGCCTATCAGCACTCGCTAATAATGGATCGCTTTCCAATAGTCTATTTAAAACTTACTAAAGCTTGATTTACAACTTTCAATAATCAGGGGTTAGTACCTATACAAAACAAACATTTAAGCACCTGCCTTTTAGCATTAGCGACTGCACGGAAAATCGAAGTGCTTTTCGCACCTGCCTGCTGGGCCAAAATATATGTACCGTCAACGCACTTGCCCCACACGTTGGGCGCCAAAAATCTATGTGGTGTAATTACGCCGTTGAAAAGGGAAAACATAAACAGGGTATCGTTGTTCTCGATCATACCTCCGAGTGTTAACCACATTCAGGCTTGTCGACCCTTAACCATCAGCTGAGCGGGACCCATTGATTCCTAGCTCTAGCGGGAGATGTGGGGGGGGTTTTTGAGGCGGATAAGGATTGTTACGTCAAAGGTTTAATTATAGAGTCCCTCCTGAATCTACACAATGAGACGATCCTCATTCGAAACATGTATACATTATTATCTGAGTTGTGAACTTTTTGTTTACCAATTTACAATTGAGTATGCAAATGTATTAGACGTGTAAAAACTAATATAAATATAAATTCTGAAGTGGATTCAGGCATTATTAGCTGAGTTGTGAACTTTTTGTTTACAAATTTACAATTGAGTATGCAAATGTATAAGCCGTGTAAGAACTAATATAAGTACAAATTCTGCCGTGGATACATGCATTATTAGCTGAGTTGTGAACTTTTTGTTTACAAATTTACAATTGAGTATGCAAATGTATTAGCATTGTAAGAACTAATTTAAATATAAATTCTGCCGTGGATATATGCATTATTAGCTAAGATGTGAACTTTTTGTTTACAAATTTACAATTGAGTATGCAAATGTATTAGCATTGTAAGAACTAATTTAAATATAAATTCTAAAGTGGATATATACATTATTATCTGAGTTGTGAACTTTTTGTTTTCAAATTTACAATTGAGTATGCAAATGTATTAGCCGTGTAAAACCATTATAAATACAAATTCTGAAGTGGATACAGACATTATTAGCGGAGTTGTGAACTTTTTGTTTACAAATTTATATTGAGTATGCAAATGTATTAGACGTGTAAAAACTTATATAAATATAAATTCTGAAGTGGATTCAGGATTCATTTACACATTTACAATTGAGTAGGCAAATGTATAAGCCGTGTAAAAACTAATATAAGTACAAATTCTGCCGTGGATACAAGCATTATTAGCTAAGATGTGAACTTTTTGTTTACAAATTTACAATTGAGTATGCAAATGTATTAGCATTGTAAGAACTAATTTAAATATAAATTCTAAAGTGGATATATACATTATTATCTGAGTTGTGAACTTTTTGTTTACCAATTTACAATTGAGTATGCAAATGTATTAGACGTGTAAAAACTAATATAAATATAAATTCTGAAGTGGATTCAGGCATTATTAGCTGAGTTGTGAACTTTTTGTTTACAAATTTACAATTGAGTATGCAAATGTATAAGCCGTGTAAGAACTAATATAAGTACAAATTCTGCCGTGGATACATGCATTATTAGCTGAGTTGTGAACTTTTTGTTTACAAATTTACAATTGAGTATGCAAATGTATTAGCATTGTAAGAACTAATTTAAATATAAATTCTGCCGTGGATATATGCATTATTAGCTAAGATGTGAACTTTTTGTTTACAAATTTACAATTGAGTATGCAAATGTATTAGCATTGTAAGAACTAATTTAAATATAAATTCTAAAGTGGATATATACATTATTATCTGAGTTGTGAACTTTTTGTTTACAAATTTACAATTGAGTATGTTTACAAATTTATCTGAGTTGTGAACTTTTTGTTTACAAATTTACAATTGAGTATGCAAATGTATTAGCATTGTAAGAACTAATTTAAATATAAATTCTAAAGTGGATATATGCATTATTATCTGAAATGTGTAGCGGCGCCTGAAGAACATTTTAGTTATGTTCTGCCTAAAAGCATGCTTCAAAGTTGGTAGTAAAACCCAGTTAAGACTGGCCAGATGTAACCCCTATTTAGTATCAGTAATTATTGTTTAACTAAAAACAAAAAAAAAATACTAAGTGATATCTTTGGGAGTGATGCCAGGTCGGGCTTAAATCATCTGGTTGAAAAAGCTTGCTATAAGCCGAGATGGCGGATTTCTCAGCTGGTGGAAATTACCGGCAATGGTCGAAGCCAACGCCGCATGAGTTTTGAGCTTTTCTTTTCTATTGAACCGACGTGGCAGACAGACGTGGAAAAATTTCTTCTGCCAATTTTTTAAAGTGCGGTTAAATAAAAGCACGCGGATCAAAGTTCGAAAAGTGATTTTTTTATACAACAATTTATTTCGAAAAAGTGATTTATTTCTTTGTTGCGCAAATTATATGCGAGTGCTAATTGATTTTAGCTTTTAGGAAGGCTGAAAACTCCACTTTTCCCGACACGGTCGCCTCGGCCACCACGGCCGCTACGGCAAACCTGTGCGAGTGGAGTTGCAAGGTTGGTAGAGAATTTATCAGCGTTCGAGGGTTTTCTTTTTACATCGATCGCTTTCATTCGCTAGGTGCCCGCTTTATCTGCGCCCGTTGTCCGGGGAAGCGCCCACATCGGGCGGCAATACCGATCTGTGCAGAGGAGCACCTACATTGGCCGGTGGTTCGGAGTTGCCCTGAGGAGCACCCGCCCCCGCCGCCACTCTAGGTGGCGCACAGGAAAACCTCCGTTATTCAGAGTTCTGGATTTTTCTTGGGGAGCGCCGCGTTCGACAAGCCGGCGGATTTGCCTAGGGGAGCACTATAGGGGTCAGAGGGTAAGGGCAGAGAAAACAAATAAGAAAATATAAATAAGTATAATCGTAAGTTTAAATGATAGAACCGACCCATCGAAACGCATAAGCCGCGACTAGAGTGTAGGGTAGCGCCTTCCAGAACATGCCGTTTTTCTTCTACCTGCATTCGAAGCGCCAGCGAAATCGTACGATTTTTTGCTTATTTTTCCTTCCTCCAGTCCTTCGCTCGCGAGCATCGAGAGCGCGAGAGAGGATTTGGGAAAAGTCCCGTAGCTTTTGGCTCGTTTGCTATGCAAGGCACGCTGCGTGTAGAGAAATTTTGTGACGCTCGCTCACTTGAAATTGAAAACCAGAGCAAAGCACACGCATCGTAGATCATTTTTACTATAATAATTCCGGCACGTGGATTATACAGTTTCAATCGAATTGATAGTAAGGTGCCAGCAAGAGACCAGTGGCAAAACTTAATAAGTGTTGTGCACGAGTGAGAACGGGTAAATATTAACCACGGAACGGCAGAGTTTATAGTATAGTTAACCCTTTTGTTGTGCAGGGCTAGTTTGGCGCTAGGCGACGGCTCTTACGTCCTTCGCTAGGCGTGGCGTATCGCCGGCGTGGCAGCCACACGCGGCAAAAGTTGGCGATCAGCGAACAAGGCGGCGCGGTGCAACCGAGCGGCCATAACCTTACTCTTTGGAAGCCCTACGGCGGCAGCGACGTCGACGTGCTGCCCAACGCTGTGCGACACGAGCGGCCATAACCTAACTTTTCGGAGGCCCTACAGCGGCAGAGACGTCGACGTGCGGCCAACGCAGCACGTGCTACGCGCCCTCCTTTTTGGGTACCTCTGCTTTGCCACGTCGGCTGCCAAGGAGCTATAGCGATCCGAGTGCGACCGCACTAAACCGGGAGCGAGAAATCTCCAAGAGTCAGACCAGAGGCGGCCTGTGTCTGAGTTCTCGGAGTAATGTAACCGGCCTCGTGCAGCCCCAACTTCGGCTGTATGGACAGCGGCTAAGCATTACCTTTTCGAGCATATGCCAGTAGGAACAGTGGAGGTGCAGCTAAGGTAGCTGAGCGGAGACTAGGCAGGAGCAGGCGCAGCCGGATAGAGAGCTCGCTTGAGCGGCAGGCATGTGACCTGTCGAAGAAGTTGGAGGCGCGTCGCGGCGAGCAGCTCGCTCCCGCTAGATGGTTCCAGTAACCCGAAGGATGTAAAGAAGTTTTGAGATCGATTAAATTTAGAGTAATGCGTAACGTTAGATAGAAAGAAACTGATATTGTTGTTGCTTTTCTGCCATTTAGCGTAATATGTGAATGCGAACGCGAGCGTCCCATTTAAATATCGTTTCTGAACTTTCCAACTAACAGCCATCAGCACCTGCAACTTCGATGGGCCCAACGAACCAGCAGCGGAGGATCTGAGCGTAAGTCAGTATATCGAAAGTAAATTGGCACCAAGGCCGCATATTTGATTTATTCTGTATATATATATATCGATCGTATGTATAATTTAAACGGGCCGCATAATTACGCGTTTGTTTACATAAATTTCAATTAACGTAGAGATAAATATCTAGGGATTAGATAAATTAAGAAAATGATTAATAATTATAAGAGACAGAATTATGAATTATCCTGAAGTTTAACGAAATAATAATGGAGTAAAAACGTATATCTTTGGTCTATGTTAATACAGCAAGTGGATGTCGAATGACTTTAGAATGAGCTAAGATCGAAAAGATGAACTTAGTCAAGGGGTAACACTTAATTATCGGAGTTTACCACGGCAGGGAGGGTAAAGACGTGGGGGCGAACGACACCTCAGCCACCCACAACGCGAGTGTTCCTCTCTTATACCTACTCTTTAGGGTCCGTCCGTACGTCCGATTAATTCAACCGTTGACCAATCATTTAGTTTACAGAATGTGCACTTAAACTTTTATTACAGTAGTGAAAAGGTGTGACTTATAATCGGTGAGGAAGGCCCACGCCATATCCGACGAGCTTTGAACCGAGCATAGCAAGAAGTGCACAAATACCGATCCGATTGTACACTAGAAAACCCACAGTATCTAGTGAGCACCTGCCTCTTGGCTACTACAGCACCCCCATTTTCCCAGCGAACGGCAGCGCCTTCTGGAGCGGCCCTGACTTTTCATCGATCAGCAGTGGCAGCAGGGAGTACCTTTGTTTTGCTAGGAATCTTCTCGACCAAATTTCCCGCGGATTAAATAATGCCAATTTAGATCAACTCTAAATCCAATTTTTTTTATATTCATCATGTGAATTTTCCGCGGTGTAAAGATTTTTGCCGTAAATTTTTTTAACATCCAAAAAAAAAAAAAAAAATATTCAGATCGCGGAAAAATAATAAATCCCACCTGCATAACAAGTGCACTTTGCTACACTGGGAGAAATTCCTCAACATGCCTTAACGTAAATCAAAAAGAAAAGCTTCTAAAAGTATAGTTAAAAGAATTGATCATGAAGTAAAACAACGATATTAAAATTAATTAGTAAGAAAATAAATTTAAGTTATGATTCATTGAGGGCACAGCTAAATTTAAGGTTATTCACCTCTTGAAAGAAGTTTTTTTCGCGGTTTATTCAAAAGATTAGACGTTTATAAGGATATCCTTTATCCTCAAGGATATATATATATATATATTATATATATATTATTAACATATCGTCCGCCGAGGAACCAGCTGTGTGAGTTTACTATAATGTTAATAAACCAGGAAAATATATCGGTACTAATTAAATCCTTATAAACGAAAAAAATTACACGGCAGCAAATTTAAAAAAAAAAAAACAATTTCCTTTATTAAAATTTAACCATGCAAAAAAAAATAAATTAATCCTAAAACTGAATTATTTCAATCGACTCTTGAAAAAAAAACCTTTTTAATTTTGGAAAAAAAAAGAATAGCATTAAATAATTAGCAAACCACCAAAGAATAAGAATGAATATTAATTATAAAAGAACAAATCAATGAATTTTTTCTGAACGAACTATTTCTTTAAAAATTACATTTTTTTTATAACTATTTTTTTTCCAATCTTATCATAACCGTTTTTCTAGCACATGTTTATATACATTTTATACACTTATTATACTTTATTTATACACTTATATACACTTGTAGGCCCAACATTCGCTCATGCAGCTTAAGTCTAATTTTGTATTATTTCGCTTAAGTTGTTTCATCTAGGCTTAGAATAATCAAGAAATTAAATATGTTAACTATCAAGGAAGTGAATATTAAAATGAAAGCTTAAATAATTATTCAACTGAACTCGGCTGATGTCTCTGCGGTCCTAGGGTATAGAAGGGATCATCAGAGTTATTCTCTAGCGGCAGGTGGTCGAAGGTAGGGTGGGCAGAATGCGAGCTTAATTCCATCCAAGGCTTCGCAAACAACAAATTTCTCTCTCTCGTCCTTTCACACGGTTCCCTTTCAACAACGTCCTTCTTGCTTCTCCCAACTTTATTTTTCTAAATTATGCATCTTTTCTTCCGGTTTAGTAACTAGCTTTAGATATTGTCGCATGCACGCTCATTTCGCATCCTATTAATAGTAATGCGTGGACTGTGTCAAGATCTGTACTAGCAAGACCTCCACCCCCAAAGCCGACGAGCTAGTGCCGGAATACATAGCGTGCCCAGCCAATACAGATCCTTGGAAACATTTTGTATATTAGTCGAACGTTACACGTTACAGTGATAATTAATTATTATTAATAAGAAAAGTGGCGGCCAACGTGTGGGGCCTTAATGGATACAGTTTAATTCATTGAGACTCACAGATGCATAAATTTAACAGTCTTTAACATTTTCCTTTACTCTTTTTAAAATTCTTTCTTAAAGTTTTAAATATTCCTGGAAAACAGATCAAGTGACTATTAGTATTCCTGACTGTCCGAAAATTAAGAATTAAAGAGAGAATTTTTCTATAAATAGCAGAGAGGACATGGTGTCTTGAACTGAGGATCGTAGAAGCCGAAACCAGAACTAGGTAGATTTTCTGTCCCGGATTCAAATGTCGAGTCCTTGAGCTAACCACCTTTAAGAAATTAAATTAGTACATATACTTCTCTATATGGAAAATACTGGCATTACTCACGAGCTGTGCCATATCCAAAACGAGGTTATGACCAAATTTGTTTTCCCTTTTTGTGAATAGAAGATTAAGATTAAGATTTAATCTGGAGCTGGAATACAAGCGAGTATGTTTTCGAACAATCCGCTGACCAAGTCCAATTAGAGTAGGTAACTTCTTTCCCCTTTCTTTTATTTCCTAATTTCTGAGAGATTTTGTTAAAATAGAGATACCCTTCGTCGTAGAGCATCAAGCTAAGAGTTCAGTTAATATTTCCTGATTACGTAATTTCGATTTTTTTTGTTATTTTCAAAGATTTCGATTTTTGCTGAACTATTATCGTTCCGCATATATATTTGTTTTGAAGCTATTGCGTACCTCTTATATCTTATCACTGAATCTATTATCGGACCGCTGATATTTTTCAAGAAACTATTATCTTACCCTTTATACACATTTCATTTGCTAAAAACTAATTTTATTATCGTCCTTATTCATGATGGGGTTAGACCATACTCCGGAAAGGGCAACCGGAAGGGGTGCAAACATCGTCTGTCCGATATGCAAGGACGAAGTATACATAGTAGAGGTTTGCACTACATCATGTCAGCATGAATTTCATAAGCGATGCTTAGAGGAGCATTGGAAGAAAAGTGCACTATGTCCGGTGTGCAAAGCTTCCTGTAGGCCAACACTCCCGAAGAGTGGAGATAGCCGACAAACTCGTAGCCAAGCGAAGAACCGTCAGCCCGCAGACAACGCGGACAGACTAGTATCAGATGATATAGCTTCGACGTCAGGATACAATTCCAATACCATTAACAGCGGTAATACTAATTCAAGTGTTATTACTGCAAATGCCATTACTTTACTAGCAATGGAGAGAAGATTGCTAGCTACACTTACCGAAAGTATGGCCGATTCCATTCAAAAGTCCGTTTTAGAAGCTATGTCAAGGGTAATGTCCGATCAAGGTGCTAATAGAACTACGAGAGAGCGAAGCTCCCTGTTCTCCTGCGTCGCTACGAAGTGTCGAATCTGATTTATTAAATCGACCAGATAAAGTAGTTCATATTTTGAACGGCTGGAAAATAAAATTTTCCGGTGTAGGAGTGTCAGTAGACAATTTTATTTACCGCGCGGAAGCACTAACTAGGGAAACGTTAGGCAACAATTTCACAGTTCTTTGTAGAAATGCTAGCGTGCTTTTCGAAGGGAAAGCTAATGAATTCTATTGGAGATATCACAAGGCGCATGGCGAAGTCCGATGGGATAGATTTTGTTCAGCTTTGCGTCTACAGTTTCGACAGAGTAGGGATGACGGTGATCTTGAAGAGCTGATTAGGAACACCAAACAAAAGCCGAACGAAACCTTCGATTGTTTCTATGACTCCATTACAAGTCTAATCGATCAGTTAGAACAGCCTTGGACGCCTCACAAGCTCATTCGGGTTCTCCGAAACAATCTTCGTCCCGAAATTAGACATGAGATCTTGAATATCGACATTCAATCAGTTTCAGAACTGAGGGAGATCTGTCGCAGGCGTGAAGCGTTCTTGTCTGATGTTAAGCGTTGTCAGGGTTATTACAGATTTTCCCCTTTCAAGCGCGAAGTCTCGGAATTTAGTCCAGATCAGGAGATGCCTCCAGAATCAGAATCTGATAAGGAAGGCGATATCGAAGCCTTGTTCTTGTTGTTCTGGAACTGCCGCAAGGAAGGTCACAGGTATCAGGACTGTGTAGCCGAAAGAAGAATCTTTTGCTATGGTTGCGGAGCAGCCAATACATACAAACCCGGCTGTAATAAATGCTCAAAAAACTCCAGAGCGGGCGGATCGATGCCGCCATACAAACAGAAGGCCTTCAGTGGCGTTCGGAATCAAGCAACGATGACCGATCCATAGAGCACGCAGCTGTAGGTGCACCAACTTTTTTCCCTGACGTACAAATATCCCCAGACTGTCCTTTGCTTCATAGCAAAATTCCAATATTAGGAAAAATTAATATCCCGGAAGTAAATAACGAACCAGAATTAGAAAAGCGGAAAACGCGAAGTTCCGTCCGAATCAAATCATTTTGGCAAGAGGTTAAGGCTTGTAAAGCCGGACTGGAATATATTAATGCTCTACCCGCAGGACCAAAAGATCCTCGTCCCTTTTTATCGATTCGCATGTTCGATCGTACCGTTTACGGACTGTTAGACTCTGGCGCATCGATTAGTTGTGTCGGTGGAAACCTAGCCAGTGACATAATTGACAGCAAAGAATTTAAGACCATTAAAGGCAGCGCTACAACTGCTGATGGAACATCTCAGCAGATAGTCGGTCATTTGAAAGTTGAAGTAGAATACAACAATATTAAAAGGCCTTTAAAAATTTATGTAGTGCCTCCACTGAAGCAGAATTTGTACTTAGGCATAGATTTCTGGAAACTTTATGATCTGCTTCCCAAATGCCTAAATGTATCCTCACTAGAATTTGATCCCGACCGTAAGGTTAATGCTGACCAGCATAAATTGTCCGAGTTTGACAAAGCCAAGTTAATGAATGTCATTAACTGTTTTCCGTCTTTCGCTCAAGAAGGTCTCGGCAAGACCAACTTGATAATGCACTCAATCGATGTTGGAGCGGCCAAGCCGATAAAACAACGACACTTTCCTGTCTCACCCGCAATAGAAAAGGCCATGTATGCCGAGATAGATAGAATGATACAATTGGGTGTGATAGAGGAGTCTGAAAGTTCGTGGTCTTCTCCCATCGTAATGATGACGAAACCCGGAAAAATTAGGATCTGTCTAGATTGCCGGAAGGTAAACAGCTTCACGGAAAAGGATGCATACCCTCTTCCTCAGATAGCGGGAATTTTAAGTCGTTTGCCTAAGGCGGAATTCATATCCAGCCTTGACCTTAAGGATGCCTATTGGCAGGTTCCTTTAGAGGTTTCATCGCGAGACAAAACGGCTTTCACTGTCCCTGGTAGACCACTCTACCAGTTTAAGGTTATGCCTTTTGGGCTGTGCAACGCAACAAGTACAATGTCCCGTTTAATGGACAAGGTTGTGCCAGCTCATCTCAGAAAAGAGGTGTTTATTTACCTCGACGATTTATTGGTAGTTTCTGCCAGCTTTGAGAGGCATCTTGAAGTTCTCAGGGAGATCGCTCTGCAGATAAAGCGTGCAGGTTTGACGATCAACATTGGCAAAAGTCATTTCTGGGACATATAATCGGCGATGGTGGAATACGCACCGACCCTGAAAAGGTGGCCGCCATTACTAACTTTCCGTTGCCAAAGACGTTACGAAGTCTACGGAGTTTTTTGGGTTTGTGTGGGTGGTATCGCAAGTTTGTTCCCAATTTTGCTTCACTCTCAGCTCCTTTAACAGACTTAATGACCAGCAAACGAAGGTTTAGTTTAATGGACGAAGCCATAAAAGCTTTCGAAGTCTTAAAACGTTCTCTCAGCAGGGCTCCAGTCTTATGCAGCCCCGATTTTGCAAAGCCTTTTGCGATACATTGTGACGCTAGCAAAACCGGGATAGGCGCAGTTCTAGTACAGGTGTCTGAAGATGGAGACGAACGGCCAATTGCCTTCTTTTCAAAGAAGCTGAACAAAGCTTACCGAGCAAGAATGCCTAGCGGCGGTAGCAGCTCTCAAGAATTTTAGGGCGTATGTGGAGGGGCATAAATTTAAAATCGTAACCGATCATGCCTCATTAAAGTGGCTAATATCCAATCACGACCTAAATTCGAGGCTAGCTCGATGGGCTTTAGCTTTACAGAGATACGATTTCACAATTGAACATCGAAAGGGTTCTCTAAATATTGTTCCCGACTCACTTTCCCGTGTTAACGAAGACGTAGTAGCCGCGATAGACTTACTCGAAGGATTTTTAGTGGACATGGACTCAAAGCATTTCCAATCAGCTGAGTATGTTTCTCTGGTAGAAAAGGTGAAAGCAAACCAAGAGAATTTCCCTGATCTTAAGTCTTTTTTTTTTTTCTTTTCTTTTTTTTTTAGGCTTTGCATTTATTTATTGAATCTTCTCATTTATGAGACTAACAATAAGTGTATCAAATCTTACAATACTACCTAATACTGGCATGACACTGCCGCATTAATTAGAGACTTCATTAAAGATTTGACAGCGCTATAGCGTTTTACACAAGTGCGAGCAAGACGACCATATGCCGCTCTAATGCATTAGAATAATGCATTAGCTACTTCATTGGAGCGATAATCGATAGATCTACATATTATATACTAGATACTCGATAACAAAATACGGGTTTAATGAAGAAAATTGTAATTGAAAAATGTATTAGCCAGCTCATTGACAGTATGGTCTCACAATGAGAATTTTATTTTTATATAATTTCGCTGGTTTTTTTAACTGAAAAAATATTAGAAAATTAGGAAAAATAATATGTTTTGCAATGGCAAGGTTCTTGCGCTGTAAATTTAATTAAAAATTTTTTTTTGGTAATAATTAAAAAAATTTTAAGCATCATAGGTTAAAAACATAAATTTAAAGGATTCTGCAGTTATTTATGCAAGAATACTTCGACGAGGAATTCAGAAATTCATAGTAATACGCCGCGAATGGCGGCCGTTTTTTTGTTTACCTTTTACGGACGATGTGACCGTAGTCGTATTACCAAAATAATCCAAGCAAAATTCAAGCCAAATTACACAAAATTACACATATAGTGGTCTCTTTCAAGGTTCTAATGAAGTAGCTAATTAATGAAAACTGCATTACTGTATCATATGGGCATAACTAGCAGTCATGAGACTGGTACAGAGTAAATGGCCCTGACTAATTATGGCTGGGTTGGATGGTCGTTACGTAGTAGGCGGCTTCTTCTGGAAACTCGTATCAAGTCCCTTGCTAAAGGATTTGGATGGGTGGAGAGTTTTTCCTTGTAGGACGCTTTTTGTTTTTCTATTTCATTCTTAACTGCAGGAATGCCGAGATCCCTGTGGATGTGTTCGTTGCGAATGTACCATGGTGCCCCAGTGATAGTTCTCAGGATTTTTGATTGGGCGCGCTGTATGATGTCTAGATTGGTACTGCACGCGTTCCCCCAGAGCTGGGAGCCATACGTCCATATTGGCTTTAGTGTGGAGTTGTAGAGCAGGACCTTGTAGTCCAGACACAGGGGCGATCGGGAGTGTATGAGCCAGTGGAGGCTGCTGGCTTTTAGTTTTAGATGGAGTTTCTTACATTCAATATGTCTTCGCCATGTTAGGCGCCTGTCCAGGTGGACGCCCAGGTACGTTACCACGTTGACTTCGGGGATCAGTGTGCTGTTCAGGTAGAGGGGCATGTTTGTCTGTTGAGGGTGAACGTTATGTGCTTACACTTTTGTTCATTTATTTTAATACGCCAATCAGATAGCCACTTCTCGACTACCTTGAGGTGGTTGGCGAGCTGGATTGTTGCCCGGACTGGACATCTGGAACGGCTGAGGATCGCAGTGTCGTCAGTGAAGGTGGATAGTGTTAGCTGGTCGCTTGTGGGGATATCCGCTGTGTATAGGACAAATAGGGTAGGCCCAAGTGCGCTTCCTTGTGGAACTCCAGCTTCGATTGAATAGGTGCCGGATGTTGTTGCGTTGCACCTCACTGCGAAGACTCTGTTGTAGAGATACGACTCAAGTAATTTGTGTGTGTATACCGGCAAAAGTGTTTTTATTTTGTGCATGAGGCCGTTGAGCCAGACGCGGTCGAATGCTTGAGAAACGTCGAGAAATATCGCGCTGCAATATTCTCGATGCTCGAAGGCTGTGCGAATTTCTGATGTTATTCTGTTAACTTGCTCGATAGTTCCATGTTTTTCTCTGAAGCCAAATTGATGAGCTGGGATAATGTTGTGAGCTCCCAGATAAGGAATTATGCGCTTTAGTAGGCATTTTTCGAATAACTTGGACAAGCATGATAGTAGACTTATTGGTCGGTAAGATGACGGAATCGTGTGGTCTTTTCCGGGCTTCGGTATCATTATAATTATAGATTTTTTCCATTTTGTTGGGTAATGGTCGAGACTTATGATCCCATTGAAGATTTTACAGATGACCTCAATAGCACAATTCGGAAATTCAATTATCATTTTTTGAGTTATTAGGTCATCGCCGGGAGCCTTTTTCGGCTTCAGTTCCCTGATGACCTTCGTTATCTCGTTCGGACGAAATGATGCTGGAGTAGATTCCGTTTCAGTGTGGATTTGCGGTAGTTCAAATGGATTTGCAGCAGGGTTCGGCTGGAAAACGCCCTGGAGATGTGAGGCAAAAGTTTCGGCTCTGTCTTTGTCGCTGCGGGCCCAGCAACCAGATGACTTTCTTATCGGGGTGATGGTTTCAGCCGGTGAGCTTAAATTTGGGTGAGCTCTCCATAAGGGATGCTTTGTGCTGGTTGGCGAGAGTTTTTCAATATATCTTAATTGTGCTTTTTCGGCATCTTGCTTCAGGGCTCGGCTTAATTTGCGTGTGGCTTCATTTAGACGTTGCTTTGAGCATGGCGATCTATTGGTTTGCCACGCCCGTCGCAGACGCCTCTTTTCCTGGATAAGCTGTTCAATTTGCTGGTTTGTTTTGAATTTGATTTTTTGCACATCCGTCTGTTGTGGTGTTGAGATTCTGGCTGCAGTCACAAGTACCTCTTCCAGTGCGGAGGTGGAGGAGTCGATGTCGGTTTCAGTATTGAGCTGGGGGGCTAGCTCAATGTGGGAACTCACATACTTTTTGTATTTCATCCAATTGGTTCTGTGCGACGTCAGCCTGTAGGGGCGATCCGTAGTTTCTGGGCTTTGAAGGAGGGTTATCAACAGCGGCGAGTGATCTGAAGAAAGGTCCGGAAGGGCCTTGGCGTTTATTAGATTGCGTGGGATGTTTTTTGTCACCGCAAATTCGATTAGATCAGGTATCTTTCCGGGGTCTGCTGGCCAATAGGTGGGGCTACCAGGGGAAACGTAGTCCAGTTTATTTCTCACATTGATGAGAGCGTTATACAGTTGTCTTCCCTTGGGGGTCACGAGGCGGGATCCCCAATGCGTGTGCTTGGCGTTGTAGTCTCCTGCAGCTATGAAACGCTCTCCAAGAGAGTTGTAAAAGTCCATGAATTGGCCTTCAGAGATTGTAAAGCGAGGTGGGCAGAAGACAGCAGCAATGCAAAGGTTGCCGTTACCTGACTGCACTTTAATGGACGTAGCTTGCAGGTAATTTGTTGCAAACCTTTGGTGGAAGTGGTGTTTGATGCGTTCTCTGATAAGGATGCCGGTCCCGCCGTGGGCTTTACCATCTGGATGATCTGTGCGGTAGAAGGTATAACCTCTTATATGAAAGTTGTATCTGCTTGTGAGGTGCATTTCAACCAGTAGCATGGCGTCGATGTGGTTTTCGTTTAGAAATTGTGTTAGTTCAAGTTTATGCCGTGAGACGCCGTTGGCATTCCACGTGGATATACGTAGATTGGACATTGATTATTTTGACTGTTGTGCTACGAGCAGCTGTATCACCATATTCTGATTCTGGACGAGCGTTTGCATGGTCGTTTTCATAAATGACATGAGTTCCATACTTTGTTGCATGGTCACCATCATGGATTCCAGGTTGTTTTGTGGCTGCCCTGGGGCCTGCTGTGCATTTACTGAGTTTGAGGGGAGTGGATTTTGCATACCTGTCCGTAGAGCTTCGGCGTAGGAGATGCCCGTGGGGGCATTTAGCGGACCAAAAGAAGATCTGGCTGCTTTGGCAAAAAATACATCTGGAGTAGTTTTTGAATTAAAATACACATTTTGTGTGTTTTGTTGGCGTGTAGCTGTCGCTCTTCGCATGCGACTCTTCAGCTCCTTGTAGACCACACAGCCTCTGTAATTAGCTGTATGGTTTCCTCCGCAGTTTCCACATTTTTTCGTGTTGGGGTCTTCTTTGTTCGCAGAGCAGTGTGCGGAGTTGTGGAAGTCTCCACAGACTACGCAGACTGACCGAAGGGTGCAGTATGTCCTTGTATGACCATACTCCTGGCAATTTGTGCATTGCACAGGACCGTTGCGTTTGTGAGGTTCTTCCACGGTGATTCTTCGATGCAGTAGGACTGCAACTTGTAGATCGGGTGAACTTCATTCTTCTTTAGGGCTTTACTGTCTGGCTCAAGTTCGACTTTGAAAAGAGGTTGCGGCTTTTTATTTTTGTTGATAATGTTGCTAACATTCTTGGCAAAGAAACCCTTGCCTTTCAGGGCTTCTAGTATCTCGGAGGGGGCGACTTCTGGTTCAATTCCTTTCAGCACTACTTGCAGTCCCTTGCTGCTTTTTAGTTGGTAGGTGTAAAAGCTCTTTTTTGCTTCCTGCAGGTAATTAGACACAGCTCGAAAGTGTTCTTCTGTTTTGGTTTGAACTTTGGTTTCGCAAATGTTCCCTTTAATAATCGGAACAACATGAAAATTTCCGTCCCCGACCACCGCAACAATTTTGTTGACCACGGCGTTTGAACTTTTCTCCCTTATATATATGGGTGGGGGCTTTGGCTGTTTTTGAGTCTCCTGCTCCAGCTCTGCTTCATTATTCTCACCAGCTGCTAGCGGAGAAAATTTGTTGGTGTTGTTTGGGTCGTAGCTTTTGGTGACACGGTTGATCTAAGGCTTGTTACCAACCGTGTTATGGGGGCTAAGCTTACGCTTAATTTGGATGTAGCGATCCATGCCAGTCTGTATGGCCGGAACCGCTTGTTGCTTATCGGAGCTCACGGTTTTTGTTACCATTGTATTTTGCGCTGCGGCCGTTGGCACCGATTTCGCAATATTGGTCGTTGGTTTAGTTGTTGCTGTTGCTTTTGATGCGTTTGCAGAAATTGCAGCTCTGCTTGTTGTTGGTGCGTCTTCCATCGAAGCCGCTGGTGGTGGGGTTTGGCATTGGGAGCTCCAAGATGTAGGAGCTGGAATAAGTAGGGCGGGAGAGCAAGAGCGCGCTCTCGTGCCGTCGGCGGTCAGTAGAGCCGGGTTGGGCTTGGTAGACGTTTTTTCTGCTTCGATATCGCGAGTTGAAAAATAAGAGAAAACACCGTTTCTTTGGTTTACAGAGGTTCTACGCTCATTATTTTGATCGCCGCTCATTATTTTGAGCTTGTTACGCGTGGCACCATATAAATGAACTTTGCAGCTCAAAAACACGGCTCACGCACTTGTGTCCGTATGTCATACGCACTGTAGGGCTTGGCCTAACTGACAGTACGTAGTTTAGAGTTCCAAACTTACTTTTTTACCATGAAAAACACTACAAGAATGAACCCCGCGTAGCGGTTGTCCGCAGGCACGTCTGCACTCGATGAAGGTCGAATGCGAATCTTAAGTCTGAAAGCGGTTATGTTTATCGGAAAGCCGAACATTTGAGAGAGCAAGTTCATGATGAGTATGCCTGGAAGCTCTGGATACCTAAAGAGCTGGTTCCAGAAGTCCTCTCGCGAGCTCACGATGGTCCTTTATCATCTCACGGCGGCATGCACAAAACGATTGAGCAAGTAAGGCGTTACTATTTTTGGCCTGGTCTCGTTCCAGATGTGAAGGCTTATATAAATGCCTGTGAAGTGTGTAAAACCACTAAAGCTCCGAATTATGTACTGCGACCGCCATTAGGAAAAGCGCCGGAAAGTCAGCGATTTTTCCAAAGGTTGTTCATAGATTTCCTTGGACCTTATCCCAGATCACGGAGTGGAAACATCGGTATATTTATCGTGCTTGACCGTTTTTCCAAATATGTATTTCTCAAACCCGTAAAGAAGGTAGATACAAGTGCAGTGATAAAATATCTAGAAGGGGAGTTGTTTATGGTATATGGGACTCCTGAAACGGTGGTGTCTGACAACGGCTCACAATTTCGCTCTCACGCATTTCAGAAGCTAATGCAGCAATACAGCATTACGCATACGCTGACGGCCGTTCATTCGCCTCAGGCTAATGCGTCCGAGCGTGTTAACCGCTCTGTAATATCAGCAATTAGAGCTTATCTTCGACCAGACCAAAAGGACTGGGACGAGTATCTCAGCAGAATATGTTGCGCGTTAAGATCATCTGTGCATGCTAGTTTTTTTGAACATCCCCATACTACATGGTTTTCGGACAACACATGATTACATCCGGTAGTACCTACTCTTTGTTGAGGAAGCTAAATTTACTAGACGATCGTTCGCTGAAATTCAATCGTCAGGATTCATTTGAAATAGTTCGAGATAAAGCTTGCAAGTTAATGCAGGAGAAGCACGATATTAACGAGAAGCGATATAATCTTCGGTCAAGAATTGTTTCTTTCGAAGAAGGACAAGAGATCTTTCGTCGAAATTTTAAACAAAGCTGTTTTCGAACTGGTTACAACACCAAATTCGGTCCTTCCTTTGTGAAAGCGAGAGTTCGTAGGAAATTAGGAAACTCCTATTACGAATTAGAAGATTTGATTCGACAATAACGTGTCTTCAGTCGGTATCAGTCTAGGGTACAGTAGACCCTAGCCAGATTTTCCGGGGGGGCTTTGTAGCGGCGCCTGAAGAACGTTTTAGTTATGTTCTGCCTAAAAGCATGCTTCAAAGTTGGTAGTAAAACCCAGTTAAGACTGGCCAGATGTAACCCCTATTTAGTATCAGTAATTAGTGTTTAACTAAAAACAAAAAATAAAAAAACCAAGTGATATCTTTGGGAGTGATGCCAGGTCGGGCTTAAATCATCTGGTTGAAAAAGCTTGCTATAAGCCGAGATGGCGGATTTCTCAGCTGGTGGAAATTTCCGGCAATGGTCGAAGCCAACGCCGCATGAGTTTTGAGCTTTTCTTTTCTATTGAACCGACGTGGCAGACAGACGTGGAAAAATTTCTTCTGCCAATTTTTTAAAGTGCGGTTAAATAAAAGCACGCGGATCAAAGTTCGAAAAGTGATTTTTTTATACAACAATTTATTTCGAAAAAGTGATTAATTTCTTTGTTGCGCAAATTATAGGCGAGTGCTAATTGATTTTAGCTTTTAGGAAGGCTGAAAACTCCACTTTTCCCGACACGGTCGCCTCGGCCACCACGGCCGCTACGGCAAACCTGTGCGAGTGGAGTTGCAAGGTTGGTAGAGAATTTATCAGCGTTCGAGGGTTTTCTTTTTACATCGATCGCTTTCATTTGCTAGGTGCCCGCTTTATCTGCGCCCGTTGTCCGGGGGAGCGCCCACATCGCGCGGCAATACCGATCTGCGCAGAGGAGCACCTACATTGGCCGGTGGTTCGGAGTTGCCCTGAGGAGCACCCGCCCCCGCCGCCACTCCAGGTGGCGCACAGGAAAACCTCCGTTAGTCAGAGTTCTGGATTTTTCTTGGGGAGCGCCGCGTTCGACAAGCCGGCGGATTTGCCTAGGGGAGCACCCCCATTTGCCCAGCGAACGGCAGCGCCTTCTGGAGCGGCCCTGACTTTTCATCGATCAGCAGTGGCAGCAGGGAGTACCTTTGTTTTGCTAGGAATCTTCTCGACCAAATTTCCCTCGGATTAAATAATGCCAATCTAGATCAACTCCAAATCCAATTTTTTTTATATTCATCATGTGAATTTTCCGCGGTGTAAAGATTTTTGCCGTAAATTTTTTTAACCTCCAAAAAAAAAAAAAAATATTCAGCTCGCGGAAAAATAATAAATCCCACGTGCATAACAAGTGCACTTTGCTACACTGGGAGGAATTCCTCAACATGCCTTAACGTAAATCAAAAAGAAAAGCTTCTAAAAGTATAGTTAAAAGAATTGATCATGAAGTAAAACAACGATATTAAAATTAATTAGTAAGAAAATAAATTTAAGTTATGATTCATTGAGGGCACAGCTAAATTTAAGGTTATTCACCTCTTGAAAGAAGTTTTTTTCGCGGTTTATTCAAAAGATTAGACGTTTATAAGGATAAAGGATAACCCCATATCAAAGCAGGAATGCCTTGATTTTTTTCCAGCCTGCCTGCGTCGGGAGATCGATCGTCCGCCGAGGAACCAGCTGTGTGAGTTTACTTACTATAATGTTAATAAACCAGAAAAAAATATCGGTACTAATTAAATCCTTATAAACGAAAAAAATTACACGGCCGCAAATTTAAAAAAAAAAAAAAAAAGTTTCCTTTATTAAAATTTAACCATGCCAAAAAATGAATTAAACCTAAAACTGAATTATTTCAATCGACTCTTGAAAAAAAAAACCTTTTTAATTTTGGGAAAAAAAAAAGAATAGCATTAAATAATTAGCAAACCACCAAAGAATAAGAATGAAGATGATTACATGAAGAAATGAAATGAAATGAAATGAAATGATTAAATGAAGAAAGATTACATTTTTTTTATAACTATTTTTTTTCCAATCTTATCATAACCGTTTTTCTAGCACATGTTTATATACATTTTATACACTTATTATACTTTATTTATACACTTATATACACTTGTAGGCCCAACATTCGCTCATGCAGCTTAAGTCTAATTTTGTATTATTTCGCTTAAGTTGTTTCATCTAGGCTTAGAATAATCAAGAAATTAAATATGTTAACTATCAAGGAAGTAAATATTAAAATGAAAGCTTAAATAATTATTCAACTGAACTCGGCTGATGTCTCTGCGGTCCTAGGGTATAGAAGGGATCACCAGAGTTATTCTCTAGCGGCAGGTGGTCGAAGGTAGGGTGGGCAGAATGCGATCTTAATTCCATCCAAGGCTTCGCAAACAACAAATTTCTCTCTCTCGTCCTTTCACACAGTTCCCTTTCAACAACGTCCTTCTTGCTTCTCCCAACTTTATTTTTCTAAATTATGCATCTTTTCTTCCGGTTTAGTAACTAGCTTTAGATATTGTCGCAAGCACGCTCATTTCGCATCCTATTAATAGTAATGCGTGGACTGTGTCAAGATCTGTACTAGCAAGACCTCCACCCCCAAAGCCCACGAGCTAGTGCCGGAATACATAGCGTGCCCAGCCAATACAGATCCTTGGAAACATTTTGTACATTAGTCGAACGTTACACGTTACAAATGTGAACTTTTTGTTTACAAATTTACAATTGAGTATGCAAATGTATTAGACGTGTAAAAACTAATATAAATATAAATTCTGCCGTGGATACTTTTTGTTTACAAATTTACAATTGAGTATGCAAATGTATTAGCCGTGTAAAAACTAATATAAATACAAATTCTGAAGTGGATTCAGGCATTATTAGCTGAGTTGTGAACTTTTTGTTTACAAATTTACAATTGAGTATGCAAATGTATTAGCCTTCTAAAAACTAATATAAGTACAAATTCTGCCGTGGATACATGCATTATTAGCGGAGTTGTGAACTTTTTGTTTACAAATTTACAATTGAGTATGCAAATGTATTAGCCTTCTAAAAACTAATATAAGTACAAATTCTGCCGTGGATACATGCATTATTAGCGGAGTTGTGAACTTTTTGTTTACAAATTTACAATTGAGTATGCAAATGTATTAGCCGTGTAAAAACTATTATAAATACAAATTCTGAAGTGGATACATGCATTAATAGCTGAGTTGTGAACTTTTTGTTTACAAATTTACAATTGAGTATGCAAATGTATTAGCCTTCTAAAAACTAATATAAGTACAAATTCTGCCGTGGATACATGTTTGTTTACAAATTTACAATTGTTTACAAATTTACAATTGAGTATGCAAATGTATTAGCCGTCTAAAAACTAATATAAGTACAAATTCTGCCGTGGATACATGCATTATTAGCGGAGTTGTGAACTTTTTGTTTACAAATTTACCATTGAGTATGCAAATGTATTAGCATTGTAAGAACTAATTTAAATATAAATTCTAATGTGGATATATGCATTATTAGCTGAGTATGCAAATGTATTAGACGTGTAAAAACTAATATAAATATAAATTCTGAAGTGGATTCAGGCATTATTAGCTGAGTTGTGAACTTTTTGTTTTCAAATTTACAATTGAGTATGCAAATGTATTAGTCGTGTAAAAACTATAATAAATACAGATTCTGAAGTGGATACAGACATTATTAGCTGAGTATGCAAATGTATTAGACGTGTAAAAACTAATATAAATATAAATTCTGAAGTGGATTCAGGCATAATTAGCTGAGTTGTGAACTTTTTGTTTTCAAATTTACAATTGAGTATGCAAATGTATTAGCCGTGTAAAAACTAATATAAATACAAATTCTGAAGTGGATTCAGGCATTATTAGCTGAGTTGTGAACTTTTTGTTTACAAATTTACAATTGAGTATGCAAATGTATTAGCCTTCTAAAAACTAATATAAGTACAAATTCTGCCGTGGATACATGCATTATTAGCGGAGTTGTGAACTTTTTGTTTACAAATTTACAATTGAGTATGCAAATGTATTAGCCTTCTAAAAACTAATATAAGTACAAATTCTGCCGTGGATACATGCATTATTAGCGGAGTTGTGAACTTTTTGTTTACAAATTTACAATTGAGTATGCAAATGTATTAGCCGTGTAAAAACTATTATAAATACAAATTCTGAAGTGGATACATGCATTAATAGCTGAGTTGTGAACTTTTTGTTTACAAATTTACAATTGAGTATGCAAATGTATTAGCCTTCTAAAAACTAATATAAGTACAAATTCTGACGTGGATACATGCATTATTAGCGGAGTTGTGAACTTTTTGTTTACAAATTTACAATTGAGTATGCAAATGTATTAGCCGTCTAAAAACTAATATAAGTACAAATTCTGCCGTGGATACATGCATTATAAGCGGAGTTGTGAACTTTTTGTTTTCAAATTTACAATTGAGTATGCAAATGTATTAGTCGTGTAAAAACTATAATAAATACAGATTCTGAAGTGGATACAGACATTATTAGCTGAGTATGCAAATGTATTGGACGTGTAAAAACTAATATAAATATAAATTCTGAAGTGGATTCAGGCATTATTAGCTGAGTTGTGAACTTTTTGTTTTCAAATTTACAATTGAGTATGCAAATGTATTAGTCGTGTAAAAACTATAATAAATACAGATTCTGAAGTGGATACAGACATTATTAGCTGAGTATGCAAATGTATTAGACGTGTAAAAACTAATATAAATATAAATTCTGAAGTGGATTCAGGCATTATTAGCTGAGTTGTGAACTTTTTGTGTACAAATTTACAATTGAGTATGCAAATGTATTAGCCTTCTAAAAACTAATATAAGTACAAATTCTGCCGTGGATACATGCATTATTAGCGGAATTGTGAACTTTTTGTTTACAAATTTACAATTGAGTATGCAAATGTATTAGCATTGTAAAAAATAATTTAAATATAAATTTTAAAGTGGATATATGTATGCATTATTATCTGAGTTGTGAACTTTTTGTTTTCAAATTTACAATTGAGTATGCAAATGTATTAGCCGTGTAAAAACTAATATAAATACAAATTCTGAAGTGGATTCAGGCATTATTAGCTGAGTTGTGAACTTTTTGTTTACAAATTTACAATTGAGTAAGCAAATGTATTAGCCTTCTAAAAACTAATATAAGTACAAATTCTGCCGTGGATACATGCATTATTAGCGGAGTTGTGAACTTTTTGTTTACAAATTTACAATTGAGTATGCAAATGTATTAGCCTTCTAAAAACTAATATAAGTACAAATTCTGCCGTGGATACATGCATTATTAGCGGAGTTGTGAACTTTTTGTTTACAAATTTACAATTGAGTATGCAAATGTATTAGCCGTGTAAAAACTATTATAAATACAAATTCTGAAGTGGATACATGCATTAATAAATACAAATTCTGAAGTGGATTCAGGCATTATTAGCTGAGTTGTGAACTTTTTGTTTACAAATTTACAATTGAGTATGCAAATGTATTAGCCTTCTAAAAACTAATATAAGTACAAATTCTGCCGTGGATACATGCATTATTAGCGGAGTTGTGAACTTTTTGTTTACAAATTTACAATTGAGTATGCAAATGTATTAGCCTTCTAAATACTAATATAAGTACGAATTCTGCCGTGGATACATGCGTTATAAGCGGAGTTGTGAACTTTTTGTTTACAAATTTACAATTGAGTATGCAAATGTATTAGCATTGTAAGAACTAATTTAAATATAAATTCTAAAGTGGATATATGCATTATTAGCTGAGTATGCAAATGTATTAGACGTGTAAAAACTAATATAAATATAAATTCTGAAGTGGATTCAGGCATTATTAGCTGAGTTGTGAACTTTTTGTTTACAAATTTACAATTGAGTATGCAAATGTATAAGCCGTGTAAAAACTAATATAAGTACAAATTCTGAAGTGGATTCAGGCATTATTAGCTGAGTTGTGAACTTTTTGTTTACAAATTTACAATTGAGTATGCAAATGTATTAGCCTTCTAAAAACTAATATAAGTACAAATTCTGCCGTGGATACATGCATTATTAGCGGAGTTGTGAACTTTTTGTTTACAAATTTACAATTGAGTATGCAAATGTATTAGCCTTCTAAAAACTAATATAAGTACAAATTCTGCCGTGGATACATGCATTATTAGCGGAGTTGTGAACTTTTTGTTTACAAATTTACAATTGAGTATGCAAATGTATTAGCCGTGTAAAAACTATTATAAATACAAATTCTGAAGTGGATACATGCATTAATAGCTGAGTTGTGAACTTTTTGTTTACAAATTTACAATTGAGTATGCAAATGTATTAGCCTTCTAAAAACTAATATAAGTACAAATTCTGCCGTGGATACATGCATTATTAGCGGAGTTGTGAACTTTTTGTTTACAAATTTACAATTGAGTATGCAAATGTATTAGCCGTCTAAAAACTAATATAAGTACAAATTCTGCCGTGGATACATGCATTATTAGCGGAGTTGTGAACTTTTTGTTTACAAATTTACAATTGAGTATGCAAATGTATTAGCCTTCTAAAAACTAATATAAGTACAAATTCTGCCGTGGATACATGCATTATTAGCGGAATTGTGAACTTTTTGTTTACAAATTTACAATTGAGTATGCAAATGTATTAGCATTGTAAGAACTAATTTAAATATAAATTCTAATGTGGATATATGCATTATTAGCTGAGTATGCAAATGTATTAGACGTGTAAAAACTAATATAAATATAAATTCTGAAGTGGATTCAGGCATTATTAGCTGAGTTGTGAACTTTTTGTTTTCAAATTTACAATTGAGTATGCAAATGTATTAGTCGTGTAAAAACTATAATAAATACAGATTCTGAAGTGGATACAGACATTATTAGCTGAGAATGCAAATGTATTAGACGTGTAAAAACTAATATAAATATAAATTCTGAAGTGGATTCAGGCATTATTAGCTGAGTTGTGAACTTTTTGTTTTCAAATTTACAATTGAGTATGCAAATGTATTAGCCGTGTAAAAACTATTATAAATACAAATTCTGAAGTGGATACAGACATTATTAGCTGAGTATGCAAATGTATTAGACGTGTAAAAACTAATATAAATATAAATTCTGAAGTGGATTCAGGCATTATTAGCTGAGTTGTGAACTTTTTGTTTACAAATTTACAATTGAGTATGCAAATGTATTAGCCTTCTAAAAACTAATATAAGTACAAATTCTGCCGTGGATACATGCATTATTAGCGGAGTTGTGAACTTTTTGTTTACAAATTTACAATTGAGTATGCAAATGTATTAGCACTGTAAAAAATAATTTAAATATAAATTTTAAAGTGGATATATGTATGCATTATTATCTGAGTTGTGAACTTTTTGTTTTCAAATTTACAATTGAGTATGCAAATGTATTAGCCGTGTAAAAACTAATATAAATACAAATTCTGAAGTGGATTCAGGCATTATTAGCTGAGTTGTGAACTTTTTGTTTACAAATTTACAATTGAGTATGCAAATGTATTAGCCTTCTAAAAACTAATATAAGTACAAATTCTGCCGTGGATACATGCATTATTAGCGGAGTTGTGAACTTTTTGTTTACAAATTTACAATTGAGTATGCAAATGTATTAGCCTTCTAAAAACTAATATAAGTACAAATTCTGCCGTGGATACATGCATTATTAGCAGAGTTGTGAACTTTTTGTTTACAAATTTACAATTGAGTATGCAAATGTATTAGCCGTGTAAAAACTATTATAAATACAAATTCTGAAGTGGATACATGCATTAATAGCTGAGTTGTGAACTTTTTGTTTACAAATTTACAATTCAGTATGCAAATGTATTAGCCTTCTAAAAACTAATATAAGTACAAATTCTGCCGTGGATACATGCATTATTAGCGGAGTTGTGAACTTTTTGTTTACAAATTTACAATTGAGTATGCAAATGTATTAGCCTTCTAAAAACTAATATAAGTACAAATTCTGCCGTGGATACATGCATTATAAGCGGAGTTGTGAACTTTTTGTTTACAAATTTACAATTGAGTATGCAAATGTATTAGCATTGTAAGAACTAATTTAAATATAAATTCTAAAGTGGATATATGCATTATTAGCTGAGTATGCAAATGTATTAGACGTGTAAAAACTAATATAAATATAAATTCTGAAGTGGATTCAGGCATTATTAGCTGAGTTGTGAACTTTTTGTTTTCAAATTTACAATTGAGTATGCAAATGTATTAGCCTTCTAAAAACTAATATAAGTACAAATTCTGCCGTGGATACATGCATTATAAGCGGAGTTGTGAACTTTTTGTTTTCAAATTTACAATTGAGTATGCAAATGTATTAGTCGTGTAAAAACTATAATAAATACAGATTCTGAAGTGGATACAGACATTATTAGCTGAGTATGCAAATGTATTAGACATGTAAAAACTAATATAAATATAAATTCTGAAGTGGATTCAGGCATTATTAGCTGAGTTGTGAACTTTTTGTTTTCAAATTTACAGTTGAGTATGCAAATGTATTAGCCGTGTACAAAACTATTATAAATACAAATTCTGAAGTGGATACAGACATTATTAGCTGAGTATGCAAATGTATTAGACGTGTAAAAACTAATATAAATATAAATTCTGAAGTGGATTCAGGCATTATTAGCTGAGTTGTGAACTTTTTGTTTACAAATTTACAATTGAGTATGCAAATGTATTAGCCTTCTAAAAACTAATATAAGTACAAATTCTGCCGTGGATACATGCATTATTAGCGGAGTTGTGAACTTTTTGTTTACAAATTTACAATTGAGTGCGCAAATGTATTAGCATTGTAAAAAATAATTTAAATATAAATTTTAAAGTGGATATATGTATGCATTATTATCTGAGTTGTGAACTTTTTGTTTTCAAATTTACAATTGAGTATGCAAATGTATTAGCCGTGTAAAAACTAATATAAATACAAATTCTAAAGTGGATTCAGGCATTATTAGCTGAGTTGTGAACTTTTTGTTTACAAATTTACAATTGAGTATGCAAATGTATTAGCCTTCTAAAAACTAATATAAGTACAAATTCTGCCGTGGATACATGCATTATTAGCGGAGTTGTGAACTTTTTGTTTACAAATTTACAATTGAGTATGCAAATGTATTAGCCTTCTAAAAACTAATATAAGTACAAATTCTGCCGCGGATACATGCATTATTAGCGGAGTTGTGAACTTTTTGTTTACAAATTTACAATTGAGTATGCAAATGTATTAGCCGTGTAAAAACTATTATAAATACAAATTCTGAAGTGGATACATGCATTAATAGCTGAGTTGTGAACTTTTTGTTTACAAATTTACAATTCATTATGCAAATGTATTAGCCTTCTAAAAACTAATATAAGTACAAATTCTGCCGTGGATACATGCATTATTAGCGGAGTTGTGAACTTTTTGTTTACAAATTTACAATTGAGTATGCAAATGTATTAGCCTTCTAAAAACTAATATAAGTACAAATTCTGCCGTGGATACATGCATTATAAGCGGAGTTGTGAACTTTTTGTTTACAAATTTACAATTGAGTATGCAAATGTATTAGCATTGTAAGAACTAATTTAAATATAAATTCTAAAGTGGATATATGCATTATTAGCTGAGTATGCAAATGTATTAGACGTGTAAAAACTAATATAAATATAAATTCTGAAGTGGATACAGGCATTATTAGCTGAGTTGTGAACTTTTTGTTTTCAAATTTACAATTGAGTATGCAAATGTATTAGCCTTCTAAAAACTAATATAAGTACAAATTCTGCCGTGGATACATGCATTATAAGCGGAGTTGTGAACTTTTTGTTTTCAAATTTACAATTGAGTATGCAAATGTATTAGTCGTGTAAAAACTATAATAAATACAGATTCTGAAGTGGATACAGACATTATTAGCTGAGTATGCAAATGTATTAGACATGTAAAAACTAATATAAATATAAATTCTGAAGTGGATTCAGGCATTATTAGCTGAGTTGTGAACTTTTTGTTTTCAAATTTACAGTTGAGTATGCAAATGTATTAGCCGTGTACAAAACTATTATAAATGCAAATTCTGAAGTGGATACAGACATTATTAGCTGAGTATGCAAATGTATTAGACGTGTAAAAACTAATATAAATATAAATTCTGAAGTGGATTCAGGCATTATTAGCTGAGTTGTGAACTTTTTGTTTACAAATTTACAATTGAGTATGCAAATGTATTAGCCTTCTAAAAACTAATATAAGTACAAATTCTGCCGTGGATTCATGCATTATTAGCGGAGTTGTGAACTTTTTGTTTACAAATTTACAATTGAGTGCGCAAATGTATTAGCATTGTAAAAAATAATTTAAATATAAATTTTAAAGTGGATATATGTATGCATTATTATCTGAGTTGTGAACTTTTTGTTTTCAAATTTACAATTGAGTATGCAAATGTATTAGCCGTGTAAAAACTAATATAAATACAAATTCTAAAGTGGATTCAGGCATTATTAGCTGAGTTGTGAACTTTTTGTTTACAAATTTACAATTGAGTATGCAAATGTATTAGCCTTCTAAAAACTAATATAAGTACAAATTCTGCCGTGGATACATGCATTATTAGCGGAGTTGTGAACTTTTTGTTTACAAATTTACAATTGAGTATGCAAATGTATTAGCCTTCTAAAAACTAATATAAGTACAAATTCTGCCGCGGATACATGCATTATTAGCGGAGTTGTGAACTTTTTGTTTACAAATTTACAATTGAGTATGCAAATGTATTAGCCGTGTAAAAACTATTATAAATACAAATTCTGAAGTGGATACATGCATTAATAGCTGAGTTGTGAACTTTTTGTTTACAAATTTACAATTCATTATGCAAATGTATTAGCCTTCTAAAAACTAATATAAGTACAAATTCTGCCGTGGATACATGCATTATTAGCGGAGTTGTGAACTTTTTGTTTACAAATTTACAATTGAGTATGCAAATGTATTAGCCTTCTAAAAACTAATATAAGTACAAATTCTGCCGTGGATACATGCATTATAAGCGGAGTTGTGAACTTTTTGTTTACAAATTTACAATTGAGTATGCAAATGTATTAGCATTGTAAGAACTAATTTAAATATAAATTCTAAAGTGGATATATGCATTATTAGCTGAGTATGCAAATGTATTAGACGTGTAAAAACTAATATAAATATAAATTCTGAAGTGGATTCAGGCATTATTAGCTGAGTTGTGAACTTTTTGTTTTCAAATTTACAATTGAGTATGCAAATGTATTAGCCTTCTAAAAACTAATATAAGTACAAATTCTGCCGTGGATACATGCATTATAAGCGGAGTTGTGAACTTTTTGTTTTCAAATTTACAATTGAGTATGCAAATGTATTAGTCGTGTAAAAACTATAATAAATACAGATTCTGAAGTGGATACAGACATTATTAGCTGAGTATGCAAATGTATTAGACGTGTAAAAACTAATATAAATATAAATTCTGAAGTGGATTCAGGCATTATTAGCTGAGTTGTGAACTTTTTGTTTTCAAATTTACAATTGAGTATGCAAATGTATTAGCCGTGTAAAAACTATTATAAATACAAATTCTGAAGTGGATACAGACATTATTAGCTGAGTATGCAAATGTATTAGACGTGTAAAAACTAATATAAATATAAATTCTGAAGTGGATTCAGGCATTATTAGCTGAGTTGTGAACTTTTTGTTTACAAATTTACAATTGAGTATGCAAATGTATTAGCCTTCTAAAAACTAATATAAGTACAAATTCTGCCGTGGATACATGCATTATTAGCGGAGTATGCAAATGTATTAGACGTGTAAAAACTAATATAAATATAAATTCTGAAGTGGATTCAGGCATTATTAGCTGAGTTGTGAACTTTTTGTTTTCAAATTTACAATTGAGTATGCAAATGTATTAGCCTTCTAAAAACTAATATAAGTACAAATTCTGCCGTGGATACATGCATTATAAGCGGAGTTGTGAACTTTTTGTTTTCAAATTTACAATTGAGTATGCAAATGTATTAGTCGTGTAAAAACTATAATAAATACAGATTCTGAAGTGGATACAGACATTATTAGCTGAGTATGCAAATGTATTAGACATGTAAAAACTAATATAAATATAAATTCTGAAGTGGATTCAGGCATTATTAGCTGAGTTGTGAACTTTTTGTTTTCAAATTTACAGTTGAGTATGCAAATGTATTAGCCGTGTACAAAACTATTATAAATACAAATTCTGAAGTGGATACAGACATTATTAGCTGAGTATGCAAATGTATTAGACGTGTAAAATCTAATATAAATATAAATTCTGAAGTGGATTCAGGCATTATTAGCTGAGTTGTGAACTTTTTGTTTACAAATTTACAATTGAGTATGCAAATGTATTAGCCTTCTAAAAACTAATATAAGTACAAATTCTGCCGTGGATACATGCATTATTAGCGGAGTTGTGAACTTTTTGTTTACAAATTTACAATTGAGTGCGCAAATGTATTAGCATTGTAAAAAATAATTTAAATATAAATTTTAAAGTGGATATATGTATGCATTATTATCTGAGTTGTGAACTTTTTGTTTTCAAATTTACAATTGAGTATGCAAATGTATTAGCCGTGTAAAAACTAATATAAATACAAATTCTAAAGTGGATTCAGGCATTATTAGCTGAGTTGTGAACTTTTTGTTTACAAATTTACAATTGAGTATGCAAATGTATTAGCCTTCTAAAAACTAATATAAGTACAAATTCTGCCGTGGATACATGCATTATTAGCGGAGTTGTGAACTTTTTGTTTACAAATTTACAATTGAGTATGCAAATGTATTAGCCTTCTAAAAACTAATATAAGTACAAATTCTGCCGTGGATACATGCATTATTAGCGGAGTTGTGAACTTTTTGTTTACAAATTTACAATTGAGTATGCAAATGTATTAGCCGTGTAAAAACTATTATAAGTACAAATTCTGCCGTGGATACATGCATTATTAGCGGAGTTGTGAACTTTTTGTTTACAAATTTACAATTGAGTATGCAAATGTATTAGCCTTCTAAAAACTAATATAAGTACAAATTCTGCCGTGGATACATGCATTATAAGCGGAGTTGTGAACTTTTTGTTTACAAATTTACAATTGAGTATGCAAATGTATTAGCATTGTAAGAACTAATTTAAATATAAATTCTAAAGTGGATATATGCATTATTAGCTGAGTATGCAAATGTATTAGACGTGTAAAAACTAATATAAATATAAATTCTGAAGTGGATTCAGGCATTATTAGCTGAGTTGTGAACTTTTTGTTTTCAAATGTACAATTGAGTATGCAAATGTATTAGCCTTCTAAAAACTAATATAAGTACAAATTCTGCGGTGGATACATGCATTATAAGTGGAGTTGTGAACTTTTTCTTTTCAAATTTACAATTGAGTATGCAAATGTATTAGTCGTGTAAAAACTATAATAAATACAGATTCTGAAGTGGATACAGACATTATTAGCTGAGTATGCAAATGTATTAGACGTGTAAAAACTAATATAAATATAAATTCTGAAGTGGATTCAGGCATGTAGTAGCCAGCCAGCTAGTCGGTTCCCCCTTGTCTTTCTATGTCAGCCAGACTAGGTTCGTCGGTTGCCCGTCAGGGCTCCCTGGCCTGTGTTCACCGGGTTAAGGGTAACCTAGTGTATAAGGAGATTCGGTTTCGTGCACTTCTAGCATTGCTCTTTGCTAAGCTCGTCGGATTGTCGTGGGTTTTCCTCATCTTCCCTATATACACACTGCACTACGCAAAAGAAAAGTTTTAAGTGCACTAACTGTAATCTACAGTTCAAAACAACAAAGGATATATTCGGATTCTGGAATGCGCGGACGGACCAGTAAGCTAATCAAGAGAACACCAGGAGTAGGGGTGGCTAGCTGTTATTCGCCATCCCTTTCTGTACCCTCCCTGCCATGATAACTCGAGAGATTATGTTTGCGGTTATCCCTTAATCAAAGTTTATTATTATATTATAATTCTAATTCACATTGCGGCAGCATCAAGATCGATCCACGAAAACTAATTCAAATTACTCCAACATATTGGAAAAAGAATCAATCAATCAAAACAAAGTATCGCATAAATTCAATCATATTGGCCTAATGCCCAAAACAATAACAAAGCGTTATCCAATCGCATCTTCTTATCATCTACAAAATCTTATTCGCTCCAAAAATTCGTATCGCTGCTTACGGTGTATTTACTCCTAATCATAATGCTACGAAAATTTACTTAAATTGAATTGTAAAAAAAAAAAATATGTAAATATCAATCGACTAATTATATAGCGTTTCGTTATTTAAATGCACACACAAAAATGTAATATATTTTTAAAGTCAGAAATCAATATGTTATTTTTTTTTTTTTTTTTTTATAAGGAGAGATCTCACTTACTCGCAAATCCGGTTGAAGCAGGTTCGGTGGGCCCATCGAAGACGCTGTGCTAGATTTAATCAAGAAATGTTGTTAACTTCTGACAAATATTATTTTTGTGTTGCTCAAACGGCCCTAAATTTACATTACTTGAATACAAACAGTATTATTATCAAAAAATTAGATCTACAATTTCAGCACATTGGCTCTGAATCCCTAAACAAAGAAAATTATCTGCAGCACACGTCAACGTTGATTGGCTGCAGCTCTGCACATGGCGATGCCTCCTTGCGGCATTCTCCTCCAGATCTCCTGTTCGATTCGCCGCATACGAAGGGTTTGGCGTCTTCGCATGCCAGACGAGAGGCCTGTTCTCCTTATTTCATCCCGCTCCGGGATATGGTGCCGCACGTGGCACGTGCGCGTAAAGTGCAGGCTAGCGTCGCCTCACATTCGTCTCCTCCTCCTGATTACGGCAGCAAAACCAACGGTCAACCGATCGTCGTTGCTTCTGCAGGAGCTCGTAGCTCCTTCTCCTCCTCCTCGCGTTCCTTAGGGTAGCCTAACCCGCATGGGTACTCCGACACCACGCCTGGGATGGATTGGCTGATTGGGAACGGCAGGTCGGATTAAGGTTAAATCCGAACCTTCATGTGGCACACGGTGTCGCGGCCGAAGTGTCGCTCAAAATTTGAGGTTAAGGCCGATGGGGGTTGGGCGTGCTCGCTCGCAGGTCGATTCCAACCTCAAACGTGGCAGTCAGCGCGTGGCACGTCCAAAAGAGTACGGCGGTTGTTGCACTGATCTCGGCCAGCGGCCTCCAAAACGGTCTACCAGCCGGTGACCAACACCCGAGAACTGGCGTAATGCTGCCGCTCTGGCGCTGAAGTTGCCGGCCGACGTATCTTCCGTCTCTTTCCTACACAAAAATATGCACTTAAACACTGCCTTTCATTTGCACTTTTCACGGAAATATTTACCCCTTGTGCTGGGTTCGTTTCTCCGAAACTCCTTCTGCACTGGTGAACTCCTTTTCCTTGGCCAGAAAACACTTTAAAATTTTCGGCCACGCGGTTGAAAATTTTCCACTATTATTACAACGATCAGCAGCGGTTTGCATGCGAACGTTATTAGTGCCAAAAATGAAATGAGCGAGAACTCTGACTCGAGAAGTTAGCTGTACGCAATTGCAGCGTTGCCAAACTTCACCTAACGGAGTGCTTCCAGTCGCTCTTCGCCTTTTCTGTCTTCACACGCATTCGGTGCACACGAGAAAGGGTTAGCGCTATGCCGGTAGGCTGTATGCGAGAGCAGGCCAGATAAACTTCTATCGACGCTCTCCGCTATACTCTACGTTTTGCTTGTGGGCATAGGCGAATTCAAATGTGATTTGCATTTTCGCAATGTTCACAAATTAATTTCCGTATTTCCCATATATTTTATTTTCGGTTTGCGACTGGCCACCACACCACAGTTAACTTTGCAAGAGGTTTAACTCGCAGAAGGGTTAACTGACAAAAACAAAGGTCAGTTGCAAATTCCTTATCTGTGTCATGTTCTGATATCTTTCAGGTGATATACGCCCAAGGACTTGTTCGATTCGTTAGCTAGTTCGTAATACGTCGGGCTGATTTTCTTCGTTATTGATGCTTTGACGAAAACGGGTGCTAGCTTGCTACTGAACTTCTTGCCAGCATTGCTTTGAGCAAAACTGCGAGCGAATACGGTGTCTCCCACTTTCAAATGCACGACTCGACTACGCAAATTGTATACCCTAGCATTTGCTGCATGTGATTCCGAAATCTTCTTTCTAGCTTGCTGTCTCGCTACCTGTAACATGTCGGCTGTTTTAATAGCTACATCGTCAGATAATGAATTCAGATTTCGAAGCAACTCATAATCCTGTCCATTGGCTATCATGTTCTGTCCAAAACAAAGAAAATACGGGGAAAACCCTGTACTCCTATGAATACTTGATCTTAGTGATGCACTTATCGCATCGATATTTAAGTCCCAATTCGTGTGGTCCGATCAGATATAAGCTCTGATCGCGGCTAGGATCGACCTATTTACACGCTCGCTTGCATTCGCTTGCGGCGAATAAATTGCTGTACATATCTGTTTAATTCCGAACTTGGTTAGAAACGCTCTGAAATGACCCGATTTAAATTGTGATCCGTTATCGGTCAGTATCGATTCTGGAGTACCGAAGGTGTAAAATACGTGTTTCTCGAGATACTCACAGATCCTTTCAGATGTAAACTTCCGAAGTGGCTGCAAGAAATGGAATTTAGTGCAGTGATCAACTACAATTAAAAGTCCTATGTTCCCTTTCTTTGACCTTGGATATGGACCGAGAAGATCCATGTATAGTCGCTGAAATGGACGATCAGATGTAGCGGGTTTACCCATAGGTGGTCTAAGAACTTTGTTAGGGCTCTTTGTTGATTTACAAACACTACAATCTGAGACATAATTACGAATTTGAGTAACCATTCCTGGCCAGAATAGATGACGTCTGATCTTTTCGATCATCTTGTTCATGCCGATGTGAGCAGCATCGGGTGAATCATGTGCTCGCGCTAGTACTTGGTCGATGAGGTTTATTGGAATCCAAAGCTTCCATGACTCGTCTTGCAACACTTCTCCCTTAGCTGGTTCAGTTCTCTTATACACAAATTTGTCCACGACCCTGAGATCAGGAAGACGTGACTGGTTGTCCTGAATCCTTTTTCTCAGTTCGACGTACTGTTCTGAATTGAAATCAACCGAATTCAAGTCGATAATTGGTCCAAGATCCGTTATGCTCGACACTTCTGCCTCTTCGCGTCGCGAAAGCGCGTCAGCTACGACATTTTCAGATCCCTTTCGATGTTTAATCGTAAACGAAAATCCTTGCAGACGAATGGCCCATCTGGCTAGACGTCCTGATAAATCCTTCTGTCGCATTAGCCATTGAAGTGAAGCATGATCGGTAATCACACAGAACTCTTGACCTTCAATGTATGCTCTGAACTTATTGATGCCCTTGATTACAGCTAAGCACTCTAACTCGGTAACCGAATAATTTCGCTGTGCTTTAGACAGTTTTTCAGACATATATGCTATCGGTAGTTCGACTCCCTCCTCGTTTTCTTGAACTAAGACACACCCGAGACCATATAAACTTGCATCGCAAAGCAGTATAAACGGCTTCTTGAAATCTGGTGTTCTCAAAACTGGAGATGAGATTAACTTGGACTTGAGTTGAACAAATGCGTCCTCTGCTTCTTGAGTCCATGTAAGAACTTTGTTCTTCTTAAGCAAATCTGTCAGTGGTACGGCTATTGCGGCATAGTTGTCCACAAAACGTCGGTACCAACCGGCTAACCCTAGAAATCTGCGCAACTGTTTGACCGTAGTGGGTACAGGAAAATTTTCGATCGCGCTTACTTTCTCTGGATCGACTTTCAGCTCACCATCACCAATGACAAAGCCTAAATATCTGATTTGGGTCATGCAGAACTTTGACTTGGCTATGTTTATCGTTAGATTCGCGTCACGGAGATAACCTGCTATTTCCTCTAACAGTTTCATATGGGATTCGAAATCGTCAGAAAGCACCAAAAGATCGTCTAAGTAGACAAATACTCTCGTACGCAATTTCGCTGGGATAGCCAAATCCATCAATCTACACAAAGTTTGGGCCGCATTACAGAGACCAAAAGGCATAACCTTATATTGGTATAACGGCCGGTTCGGTATCGTAAATGCGGTATATTGTCTGGACTTCTCCTCGAGAGGTATTTGCCAAAACGCGTGTTTCATATCAAGGCCTGTGATGAAGCGTGCGGGAGGTAAACGACTAAGTATACCGTCTATGTGCGGTAGTGGATATGCATCCTTAACAGTCAGCTTATTCACTTCCCTAGAATCTAGACATAAGCGAACTTTAGGTCCTTTCCTCACGAGAACACAGTTGCTGCTCCATGGACTTTTGGATTCTTCTATTACGCCTAGCGCTAGCATGTTCTCTAATTCGGAAAACATGAGATTTTCTTTTGCTGGCGATATTGGCCAATGACGCTGCTTAACTGGTTTCGCCTCTGCTACATCAATACAATGTTCCATCAAATGTGTTCGACCAAGACCATTCTTTTCGTAAGAAGGCAATTTGTCGATAACTGAGTCTAGTCTTACTTTTTGTTGTGCTGACAGCACGTGAATATCCGGATTCTCCGTAGCTTCGTCTTCTCGACCTATGTCTAACTCTGCTATAGAGATTTTATCATCCATAATCTTACTGAGCAATCCAAAATCGCGCCAGAAGTCTATGCCAAGATAAACATCTTGATCAAGCTCCGGAATTACAAAAAACTGTATCGGCTTCTTAACTCCCCGATAGACAATTTCTAACTCGAGTCTTCCAACTACTGTACTTTTCGAGTTGTTTGCTGTTCGAATTCTGCCTGAGCATTTACGCATTCTAGGATGGTGTTCTAGCTCCTTGGCTGCTGTTCCACCGATGCAACTTATGGATGCACCTGAATCCAACAAAGCTAGGTATTTATGCTCGTCAATGTTGATATCTGTATAAACACGATTATCAGACTTCATAAAGATTGCGGAAATTAGTTTCTGGCGACTGCCTCGAACTGCTTTCCAAAAACTTCGCAGACGCTTGGTTGAACGTCTTGTTTTGCAAACGCAGGAGCAAGAACTGACTTCTCCGAAGATTCGCTGTCTTGCGGCTGCGTAATTCGCTACTCTGACATGAAATGGCTGGTAATGATTGACATTAATCGGTTTAGGTTCGTCCGGTTTGTTATTTGACTCGTCTGGGTTTATTATTACTAATGGTTCTGTCTGTGTACCACTATCAGAATTTACTGTCTCGGATGCGACGTGTGGCAAGATTTGACCGGCGCATCCATCGGATAGTTTTCCGAAGGGTTGCATTTTTGACACCTGGGCTTGAACGTATTCTTTGCTCCGCACCCGTAGCAAAAGATGGTGCGAACTTCAAGACAATCATCAAAACGATGTCCAAGTTTGTCGCAATTCCAACACTTAAGTTGCTTTCGCTGTATAGCCGCAACTTCAGCTGTTTCACTATCATCAAACTCTTCTTCTATTTGAGACACAAAAGATCGTTGCTGAAAACCACCTCTGACTGATTGAGCTTTCATTTGCCTACAAAATTGTTCGTGCGTACGGACTTCCTCCCTGAGATGAGCTAACGTGTCTATACGCAAATGCATAAGTTCATATCGTAGTGAAGGTTTCGCTTGTCGAATAAGAAGCCTCACTAACGATTCTTCTGAGATCGGCGTGCTCAAGCGAGACACAAGTTTCTCTACTTGGAATTGGTAGTCTTCAAAAGGTTCTTTTTCAGCTTGACGCCTACTGTTTATGAACTCCCAAATGTCCATGTCCGAGTCACTCTCCTTGAACTTATTCCGAAATTCTCTGCAAAATAGAATCCAGTTAAACTGAGGAAACGAACGGTGGAATTTCCAGTACCATTCGCTCGCTTTGCCAGCGAAAAATAAATGGAGATGGTCACATAGAAGCTGACGATTCCCATTTAAATTTTGCTGTGCTAATGCCTGTATGCGATAAAGGAACTCTTCTGTCTGTAACCCGTCCTTTAATCCATCAAACTTGATGTGCCAACTCTGAATGATGCTCGGCACCTTTTCTGGCTGAACTGTAGAACCCGATCTATCGACGCGCTGAGTGTTTAGATGAATATCATGGTAAACCGTTTCTGCTGAATGAGCTTCCCTTGGTTGATCTCGTCTATCGTTCATTCTCCTATTCGGAGTTTGAGCAGAACCACCAAGCTGTAGGTTCGCTACTTGCGCTCGTATAAACTCTGAAAGTTCTTGCCTAATGACTTGTTGCTGTGCCTGCATGGCCGTCTGTACTACTCTCTCTATGTCCTCTAAATTTTCTGCCCTAGAAATATCTCTTACAGAATCTGTGTCAAGACTTTGCTCGAGGTGGTTCGCTGGATTATTGCGACCTGACCTCAGCGTCATTCCTGTTCGTTGTCCGCCGCCTCGGCGTTGACCTGTATTCCTGCCTCTTCTTCCGCCTGCTCTACCTCTGTTCGTATGCTCAATCGACACGCTGCAAGCCGGTAAATCGTTGTTGACAGTATTAGTACCTCCTAATCTTCGATCAGCAGCTGACAATTCCGCTAAAAGATTGTTGTTCGACAAGGACAATTGTTGTGCTGTGCATTCTCGATTGCACATTGGACATCCATTGGAATCAATCATATGATCCCTGATACACTGATGGTGGAATGTATGACCGCAAGGAGTAGTTGCTGTTAAATCGCTTGCGCTCAATGGTTGCGTACAAATTGTACAAGATGTAACTTCGCCGCCTGCTGCGGCAGATAAATCGACGTTGCTGTGACGTACTGACATATCGCAAAAAAATACTTTATACTATATACAAATAAATTCAATAGTTTCGTGATTGATCTTATAATGACTGCATGCTCGCTATGTGAATTAAACTCCTTATGTTTCTTGATAGCTTACAAAAAGTTAAATTTCAAAGCAAAATTAATAAAAAAAAATATAGTTTGAGTGCTTGCTTCTCGAGTTACTTTATCTGAACCGGTCAAAGATCGAAGTACCTCCAATACTTTGCAATTCCATTGAACAGACTCCCGTAGTCTAAAAGCAAGTTTAAAGAACATTCATGGAAATGAGATATCAAGTGAACTGTTGGTTCTGGTCGACTATTCCGTAGATTACTCGAAATACAATCGCAATTCCTAGAGACCTAATTCAAATTCATCCAAATCCGCAAATAAGTTCTACTTATTGTTACTTTCAATCCTTCCAAGATTACATGAATACTTCAAACTGAGTGGTCGACCTAATCCGTAGATTACTCGAATCAAGATCGCGATTCCGGCCTCGAATTCTTAGAGATCATTACATAAACTGAAAAGACCTGAAACTAAACTTCAGCAGACACTAATACAATTATTGGTAACTACTAGAGCAAAATCGTGGAGCTGAGTTTCATTCTAGTTTCCTGCACTTAGAAATCTGGCAATCTCTAGTCGGTTTCGGTGTCTAGAAGTATCACTGTTGCTTGCCCCAAATTGGTTGTGGCATTTTCTTCTTATGTAGTCAACATTCAGCGATAGGTATACGGCTATCCGCCCCACGTTGGGCGCCATTTTCTTTCTATGTAGTAGCCAGCCAGCTAGTCGGTTCCCCCTTGTCTTTCTATGTCAGCCAGACTAGGTTCGTCGGTTGCCCGTCAGGGCTCCCTGGCCTGTGTTCACCGGGTTAAGGGTAACCTAGTGTATAAGGAGATTCGGTTTCGTGCACTTCTAGCATTGCTCTTTGCTAAGCTCGTCGGATTGTCGTGGGTTTTCCTCATCTTCCCTATATACACACTGCACTACGCAAAAGAAAAGTTTTAAGTGCACTAACTGTAATCTACAGTTCAAAACAACAAAGGATATATTCGGATTCTGGAATGCGCGGACGGACCAGTAAGCTAATCAAGAGAACACCAGGAGTAGGGGTGGCTAGCTGTTATTCGCCATCCCTTTCTGTACCCTCCCTGCCATGATAACTCGAGAGATTATGTTTGCGGTTATCCCTTAATCAAAGTTTATTATTATATTATAATTCTAATTCACATTGCGGCAGCATCAAGATCGATCCACGAAAACTAATTCAAATTACTCCAACATATTGGAAAAAGAATCAATCAATCAAAACAAAGTATCGCATAAATTCAATCATATTGGCCTAATGCCCAAAACAATAACAAAGCGTTATCCAATCGCATCTTCTTATCATCTACAAAATCTTATTCGCTCCAAAAATTCGTATCGCTGCTTACGGTGTATTTACTTCTAATCATAATGCTACGAAAATTTACTTTAATTGAATTGTAAAAAAAAAAAATATGTAAATATCAATCGACTAATTATATAGCGTTTCGTTATTTAAATGCACACACAAAAATGTAATATATTTTTAAAGTCAGAAATCAATATGTTTTTTTTTTTTTTTTTTTTTTATAAGGAGAGATCTCACTTACTCGCAAATCCGGTTGAAGCAGGTTCGGTGGGCCCATCGAAGACGCTGTGCTAGATTTAATCAAGAAATGTTGTTAACTTCTGACAAATATTATTTTTGTGTTGCTCAAACGGCCCTAAATTTACATTACTTGAATACAAACAGTATTATTATCAAAAAATTAGATCTACAATTTCAGCACATTGGCTCTGAATCCCTAAACAAAGAAAATTATCTGCAGCACACGTCAACGTTGATTGGCTGCAGCTCTGCACATGGCGATGCCTCCTTGCGGCATTCTCCTCCAGATCTCCTCTTCGATTCGCCGCATACGAAGGGTTTGGCGTCTTCGCATGCCAGACGAGAGGCCTGTTCTCCTTATTTCATCCCGCTCCGGGATATGGTGCCGCACGTGGCACGTGCGCGTAAAGTGCAGGCTAGCGTCGCCTCACATTCGTCTCCTCCTCCTGATTACGGCAGCAAAACCAACGGTCAACCGATCGTCGTTGCTTCTGCAGGAGCTCGTAGCTCCTTCTCCTCCTCCTCGCGTTCCTTAGGGTAGCCTAACCCGCATGGGTACTCCGACACCACGCCTGGGATGGATTGGCTGATTGGGAACGGCAGGTCGGATTAAGGTTAAATCCGAACCTTCATGTGGCACACGGTGTCGCGGCCGAAGTGTCGCTCAAAATTTGAGGTTAAGGCCGATGGGGGTTGGGCGTGCTCGCTCGCAGGTCGATTCCAACCTCAAACGTGGCAGTCAGCGCGTGGCACGTCCAAAAGAGTACGGCGGTTGTTGCACTGATCTCGGCCAGCGGCCTCCAAAACGGTCTACCAGCCGGTGACCAACACCCGAGAACTGGCGTAATGCTGCCGCTCTGGCGCTGAAGTTGCCGGCCGACGTATCTTCCGTCTCTTTCCTACACAAAAATATGCACTTAAACACTGCCTTTCATTTGCACTTTTCACGGAAATATTTACCCCTTGTGCTGGGTTCGTTTCTCCGAAACTCCTTCTGCACTGGTGAACTCCTTTTCCTTGGCCAGAAAACACTTTAAAATTTTCGGCCACGCGGTTGAAAATTTTCCACTATTATTACAACGATCAGCAGCGGTTTGCATGCGAACGTTATTAGTGCCAAAAATGAAATGAGCGAGAACTCTGACTCGAGAAGTTAGCTGTACGCAATTGCAGCGTTGCCAAACTTCACCTAACGGAGTGCTTCCAGTCGCTCTTCGCCTTTTCTGTCTTCACACGCATTCGGTGCACACGAGAAAGGGTTAGCGCTATGCCGGTAGGCTGTATGCGAGAGCAGGCCAGATAAACTTCTATCGACGCTCTCCGCTATACTCTACGTTTTGCTTGTGGGCATAGGCGAATTCAAATGTGATTTGCATTTTCGCAATGTTCACAAATTAATTTCCGTATTTCCCATATATTTTACGACTGGCCACCACAGGCATTATTAGCTGAGTTGTGAACTTTTTGTTTACAAATTTACAATTGAGTATGCAAATGTATTAACATTGTAAGAACTAATTTAAATATAAATTCTGCCGTGGATATATGCATTATTATCTGAGTTGTGAACTTTTTGTTTACAAATTTACAATTGAGTATGCAAATGTATTAGCATTGTAAGAACTAATTTAAATATAAATTCTGAAGTGGATATATGCATTATTATCTGAGTTGTGAACTTTTTGTTTACAAATTTACAATTGAGTATGCAAATGTTTTAGACGTGTAAAAACTAATATAAATATAATTTCTGAAGTGGATTCAGGCATTATTAGCTGAGTTGTGAACTTTTTGTTTTCAAATTTACAATTGAGTATGCAAATGTATTAGCCGTGTAAAAACTATTATAAATACAAATTCTGAAGTGGATACAGACATTATTAGCTGAGTATGCAAATGTATTAGACGTGTAAAAACTAATATAAATATAAATTCTGAAGTGGATTCAGGCATTATTAGCTGAGTTGTGAACTTTTTGTTTACAAATTTACAATTGAGTATGCAAATGTATTAGCCTTCTAAAAACTAATATAAGTACAAATTCTGCCGTGGATACATGCATTATTAGCGGAGTTGTGAACCTTTTGTTTACAAATTTACAATTGAGTATGCAAATGTATTAGCATTGTAAAAAATAATTTAAATATAAATTTTAAAGTGGATATATGTATGCATTATTATCTGAGTTGTGAACTTTTTGTTTTCAAATTTACAATTGAGTATGCAAATGTATTAGCCGTGTAAAAACTAATATAAATACAAATTCTAAAGTGGATTCAGGCATTATTAGCTGAGTTGTGAACTTTTTGTTTACAAATTTACAATTGAGTATGCAAATGTATTAGCCTTCTAAAAACTAATATAAGTACAAATTCTGCCGTGGATACATGCATTATTAGCGGAGTTGTGAACTTTTTGTTTACAAATTTACAATTGAGTATGCAAATGTATTAGCCTTCTAAAAACTAATATAAGTACAAATTCTGCCGTGGATACATGCATTATTAGCGGAGTTGTGAACTTTTTGTTTACAAATTTACAATTGAGTATGCAAATGTATTAGCCGTGTAAAAACTATTATAAATACAAATTCTGAAGTGGATACATGCATTAATAGCTGAGTTGTGAACTTTTTGTTTTCAAATTTACAATTGAGTATGCAAATGTATTAGCCTTCTAAAAACTAATATAAGTACAAATTCTGCCGTGGATACATGCATTATTAGCGGAGTTGTGAACTTTTTGTTTACAAATTTACAATTGAGTATGCAAATGTATTAGCCGTGTAAAAACTAATATAAATACAAATTCTAAAGTGGATTCAGGCATTATTAGCTGAGTTGTGAACTTTTTGTTTACAAATTTACAATTGAGTATGCAAATGTATTAGCCTTCTAAAAACTAATATAAGTACAAATTCTGCCGTGGATACATGCATTATTAGCGGAGTTGTGAACTTTTTGTTTACAAATTTACAATTGAGTATGCAAATGTATTAGCCTTCTAAAAACTAATATAAGTACAAATTCTGCCGTGGATACATGCATTATTAGCGGAGTTGTGAACTTTTTGTTTACAAATTTACAATTGAGTATGCAAATGTATTAGCCGTGTAAAAACTATTATAAATACAAATTCTGAAGTGGATACATGCATTAATAGCTGAGTTGTGAACTTTTTGTTTTCAAATTTACAATTGAGTATGCAAATGTATTAGCCTTCTAAAAACTAATATAAGTACAAATTCTGCCGTGGATACATGCATTATTAGCGGAGTTGTGAACTTTTTGTTTACAAATTTACAATTCAGTATGCAAATGTATTAGCCTTCTAAAAACTAATATAAGTACAAATTCTGCCGTGGATACATGCATTATTAGCGGAGTTGTGAACTTTTTGTTTACAAATTTACAATTGAGTATGCAAATGTATTAGCCTTCTAAAAACTAATATAAGTACAAATTCTGCCGTGGATACATGCATTATAAGCGGAGTTGTGAACTTTTTGTTTTCAAATTTACAATTGAGTATGCAAATGTATTAGTCGTGTAAAAACTATAATAAATACAGATTCTGAAGTGGATACAGACATTATTAGCTGAGTATGCAAATGTATTAGACGTGTAAAAACTAATATAAATATAAATTCTGAAGTGGATTCAGGCATTATTAGCTGAGTTGTGAACTTTTTGTTTTCAAATTTACAATTGAGTATGCAAATGTATTAGCCGTGTAAAAACTATTATAAATACAAATTCTGAATTGGATACAGACATTATTAGCTGAGTATGCAAATGTATTAGACGTGTAAAAACTAATATAAATATAAATTCTGAAGTGGATTCAGGTATTATTAGCTGAGTTGTGAACTTTTTGTTTACAAATTTACAATTGAGTATGCAAACGTATTAGCCTTCTAAAAACTAATATAAGTACAAATTCTGCCGTGGATACATGCATTACTAGCGGAGTTGTGAACTTTTTGTTTACAAATTTACAATTAAGTATGCAAATGTATTAGCATTGTAAAAAATAATTTAAATATAAATTTTAAGGTGGATATATGCATTATTATCTGAGTTGTGAACTTTTTGTTTTCAAATTTACAATTGAGTATGCAAATGTATTAGCCGTGTAAAAACTATTATAAATACAGATTCTGAAGTGGATACAGACATTATTAGCTGAGTATGCAAATGTATTAGACGTGTAAAAACTAATATAAATATAAATTCTGAAGTGGATTCAGGCACTATTAGCTGAGTTGTGAACTTTTTGTTTACAAATTTACAATTGAGTATGCAAATGTATTAGCCGTGAAAAACTATTATAAATACAGATTCTGAAGTGGATTCAGACATTATTAGCTGAGTATGCAAATGTATTAGCCTTCTAAAAACTAATATAAGTACAAATTCTGCCGTGGATACATGCATTATTAGCGGAGTTGTGAACTTTTTGTTTACAAATTTACAATTGAGTATGCAAATGTATTAGCCGTGTAAAAACTATTATAAATACAAATTTTGAAGTGGATACATGCATTAATAGCTGAGTTGTGAACTTTTTGTTTACAAATTTACAATTGAGTATGCAAATGTATTAGCCTTCTAAAAACTAATATAAGTACAAATTCTGCCGTGGATACGTGCATTATTAGCGGAGTTGTGAACTTTTTGTTTACAAATTTACAATTGAGTATGCAAATGTATTAGCATTGTAAAAAATAATTTAAATATAAATTTTAAAGTGGATATATACATTATTATCTGAGTTGTGAACTTTTTGTTTACAAATTTACAATTGAGTATGCAAATGTATTAGCCGTGTAAAAACTATTATAAATACAGATTCTGAAGTGGATACGGACATTATTAGCTGAGTATGCAAATGTATTAGACGTGTAAAAACTAATATAAATATAAATTCTGAAGTGGATTCAGGCATTATTAGCTGAGTTGTGAACTTTTTGTTTTCAAATTTACAATTGAGTATGCAAATGTATTAGCCGTGTAAAAACTATTATAAATACAAATTCTGAAGTGGATACAGACATTATTAGCTGAGTATGCAAATGTATTAGACGTGTAAAAACTAATATAAATATAAATTCTGAAGTGGATTCAGGTATTATTAGCTGAGTTGTGAACTTTTTGTTTACAAATTTACAATTGAGTATGCAAACGTATTAGCCTTCTAAAAACTAATATAAGTACAAATTCTGCCGTGGATACATGCATTATTAGCGGAGTTGTGAACTTTTTGTTTACAAATTTACAATTGAGTATGCAAATGTATTAGCATTGTAAAAAATAATTTAAATATAAATTTTAAGGTGGATATATGCATTATTATCTGAGTTGTGAACTTTTTGTTTTCAAATTTACAATTGAGTATGCAAATGTATTAGCCGTGTAAAAACTATTATAAATACAGATTCTGAAGTGGATACAGACATTATTAGCTGAGTATGCAAATGTATTAGACGTGTAAAAACTAATATAAATATAAATTCTGAAGTGGATTCAGGCATTATTAGCTGAGTTGTGAACTTTTTGTTTACAAATTTACAATTGAGTATGCAAATGTATTAGCCGTGTAAAACTATTATAAATACAGATTCTGAAGTGGATACAGACATTATTAGCTGAGTATGCAAATGTATTAGCCTTCTAAAAACTAATATAAGTACAAATTCTGCCGTGGATACATGCATTATTAGCGGAGTTGTGAACTTTTTGTTTACAAATTTACAATTGAGTATGCAAATGTATTAGCATTGTAAAAAATAATTTAAATATAAATTTTAAAGTGGATATATGCATTATTATCTGAGTTGTGAACTTTTTGTTTTCAAATTTACAATTGAGTATGCAAATGTATTAGCCGTGTAAAAACTATTATAAATACAGATTCTGAAGTGGATACAGACATTATTAGCTGAGTATGCAAATGTATTAGACGTGTAAAAACTAATATAAATATAAATTCTGAAGTGGATTCAGGCATTATTAGCTGAGTTGTGAACTTTTTGTTTTCAAATTTACAATTGAGTATGCAAATGTATTAGCCGTGTAAAAACTATTATAAATACAAATTTTGAAGTGGATACATGCATTAATAGCTGAGTTGTGAACTTTTTGTTTACAAATTTACAATTGAGTATGCAAATGTATTAGCCTTCTAAAAACTAATATAAGTACAAATTCTGCCGTGGATACGTGCATTATTAGCGGAGTTGTGAACTTTTTGTTTACAAATTTACAATTGAGTATGCAAATGTATTAGCATTGTAAAAAATAATTTAAATATAAATTTTAAAGTGGATATATACATTATTATCTGAGTTGTGAACTTTTTGTTTACAAATTTACAATTGAGTATGCAAATGTATTAGCCGTGTAAAAACTATTATAAATACAGATTCTGAAGTGGATACAGACATTATTAGCTGAGTATGCAAATGTATTAGACGTGTAAAAACTAATATAAATATAAATTCTGAAGTGGATTCAGGCATTATTAGCTGAGTTGTGAACTTTTTGTTTTCAAATTTACAATTGAGTATGCAAATGTATTAGCCGTGTAAAAACTATTATAAATACAAATTCTGAAGTGGATACAGACATTATTAGCTGAGTATGCAAATGTATTAGACGTGTAAAAACTAATATAAATATAAATTCTGAAGTGGATTCAGGTATTATTAGCTGAGTTGTGAACTTTTTGTTTACAAATTTACAATTGAGTATGCAAACGTATTAGCCTTCTAAAAACTAATATAAGTACAAATTCTGCCGTGGATACATGCATTATTAGCGGAGTTGTGAACTTTTTGTTTACAAATTTACAATTGAGTATGCAAATGTATTAGCATTGTAAAAAATAATTTAAATATAAATTTTAAGGTGGATATATGCATTATTATCTGAGTTGTGAACTTTTTGTTTTCAAATTTACAATTGAGTATGCAAATGTATTAGCCGTGTAAAAACTATTATAAATACAGATTCTGAAGTGGATACAGACATTATTAGCTGAGTATGCAAATGTATTAGACGTGTAAAAACTAATATAAATATAAATTCTGAAGTGGATTCAGGCATTATTAGCTGAGTTGTGAACTTTTTGTTTACAAATTTACAATTGAGTATGCAAATGTATTAGCCGTGTAAAACTATTATAAATACAGATTCTGAAGTGGATACAGACATTATTAGCTGAGTATGCAAATGTATTAGCCTTCTAAAAACTAATATAAGTACAAATTCTGCCGTGGATACATGCATTATTAGCGGAGTTGTGAACTTTTTGTTTACAAATTTACAATTGAGTATGCAAATGTATTAGCATTGTAAAAAATAATTTAAATATAAATTTTAAAGTGGATATATGCATTATTATCTGAGTTGTGAACTTTTTGTTTTCAAATTTACAATTGAGTATGCAAATGTATTAGCCGTGTAAAAACTATTATAAATACAGATTCTGAAGTGGATACAGACATTATTAGCTGAGTATGCAAATGTATTAGACGTGTAAAAACTAATATAAATATAAATTCTGAAGTGGATTCAGGCATTATTAGCTGAGTTGTGAACTTTTTGTTTTCAAATTTACAATTGAGTATGCAAATGTATTAGCCGTGTAAAAACTATTATAAATACAAATTCTGAAGTGGATACATACATTATTAGCTGAGTATGCAAATGTATTAGCCTTCTAAAAACTAATATAAGTACAAATTCTGCCGTGGATACATGCATTATTAGCGGAGTTGTGAACTTTTTGTTTACAAATTTACAATTGAGTATGCAAATGTATTAGCATTGTAAGAACTAATTTAAATATAAATTCTAAAGTGGATATATGCATTATTATCTGAGTTGTGAACTTTTTGTTTTCAAATTTACAATTGAGTATGCAAATGTATTAGCGGTGTAAAAACTATTATAAATACAGATTCTGAAGTGGATACAGACATTATTAGCTGAGTATGCAAATGTATTAGCCTTCTAAAAACTAATATAAATATAAATTCTGAAGTGGATTCAGGCATTATTAGCTGAGTTGTGAACTTTTTGTTTACAAATTTACAATTGAGTATGCAAATGTATTAGCCGTGTAAAACTATTATAAATACAGATTCTGAAGTGGATACAGACATTATTAGCTGAGTATGCAAATGTATTAGCCTTCTAAAAACTAATATAAGTACAAATTCTGCCGTGGATACATGCATTATTAGCGGAGTTGTGAACTTTTTGTTTACAAATTTACAATTGAGTATGCAAATGTATTAGCCGTGTAAAAACTATTATAAATACAAATTTTGAAGTGGATACAGACATTATTAGCTGAGTATGCAAATGTATTAAACGTGTAAAAACTAATATAAATATAAATTCTGAAGTGGATTCAGGTATTATTAGCTGAGTTGTGAACTTTTTGTTTACAAATTTACAATTGAGTATGCAAATGTATTAGCCTTCTAAAAACTAATATAAGTACAAATTCTGCCGTGGATACGTGCATTATTAGCGGAGTTGTGAACTTTTTGTTTACAAATTTACAATTGAGTATGCAAATGTATTAGCCGTGTAAAAACTATTATAAATACAAATTTTGAAGTGGATACAGACATTATTAGCTGAGTATGCAAATGTATTAGCCTTCTAAAAACTAATATAAATATAAATTCTGAAGTGGATTCAGGCATTAATAGCTGAGTTGTGAACTTTTTGTTTACAAATTTACAATTGAGTATGCAAATGTATTAGCCTTCTAAAAACTAATATAAGTACAAATTCTGCCGTGGATACGTGCATTATTAGCGGAGTTGTGAACTTTTTGTTTACAAATTTACAATTGAGTATGCAAATGTATTAGCATTGTAAAAAATAATTTAAATATAAATTTTAAAGTGGATATATACATTATTATCTGAGTTGTGAACTTTTTGTTTACAAAATTACAATTGAGTATGCAAATGTATTAGCCGTGTAAAAACTATTATAAATACAGATTCTGAAGTGGATACAGACATTATTAGCTGAGTATGCAAATGTATTAGAGGTGTAAAAACTAATATAAATATAAATTCTGAAGTGGATTCAGGCATTATTAGCTGAGTTGTGAACTTTTTGTTTACAAATTTACAATTGAGTATGCAAATGTATTAGCCGTGTAAAACTATTATAAATACAGATTCTGAAGTGGATACAGACATTATTAGCTGAGTATGCAAATGTATTAGCCTTCTAAAAACTAATATAAGTACAAATTCTGCCGTGGATACATGCATTATTAGCGGAGTTGTGAACTTTTTGTTTACAAATTTACAATTGAGTATGCAAATGTATTAGCATTGTAAAAAATAATTTAAATATAAATTTTAAAGTGGATATATGCATTATTATCTGAGTTGTGAACTTTTTGTTTTCAAATTTACAATTGAGTATGCAAATGTATTAGCCGTGTAAAAACTATTATAAATACAGATTCTGAAGTGGATACAGACATTATTAGCTGAGTATGCAAATGTATTAGACGTGTAAAAACTAATATAAATATAAATTCTGAAGTGGATTCAGGCATTATTAGCTGAGTTGTGAACTTTTTGTTTTCAAATTTACAATTGAGTATGCAAATGTATTAGCCTTCTAAAAACTAATATAAGTACAAATTCTGCCGTGGATACGTGCATTATTAGCTGAGTATGCAAATGTATTAGCCTTCTAAAAACTAATATAAGTACAAATTCTGCCGTGGATACATGCATTATTAGCGGAGTTGTGAACTTTTTGTTTACAAATTTACAATTGAGTATGCAAATGTATTAGCATTGTAAGAACTAATTTAAATATAAATTCTAAAGTGGATATATGCATTATTATCTGAGTTGTGCACTTTTTGTGTACAAATTTACAATTGAGTATGCAAATGTATTAGACGTGTAAAAACTAATATATATATAAATTCTAAAGTGGATATATGCATTATCATCTGAGTTGTGAACTTTTTGTTTACAAATTTACAATTGAGTATGCAAATGTATTAACATTGTAAGAACTAATTTAAATATAAATTCTGCCGTGGATACATGCATTATTAGCTGAGATGTGAACTTTTTGTTTACAAATTTACAATTGAGTGTGCAAATGCATTAGCATTGTAAGAACTAATTTAAATATAATCTCTGCCGTGGATACATGCATTATTAGCGGAGTTGTGAACTTTTTGTTTACAAATTTACAATTGAGTATGCAAATGTATTAGCATTGTAAAAAATAATTTAAATATAAATTTTAAAGTGGATATATGCATTATTATCTGAGTTGTAAACTTTTTGTTTTCAAATTTACAATTGAGTATGCAAATGTATTAGCCGTGTAAAAACTATTAAAAATACAGATTCTGAAGTGGATACAGACATTATTAGCTGAGTATGCAAATGTATTAGACGTGTAAAAACTAATATAAATATAAATTCTGAAGTGGATTCAGGCATTATTAGCTGAGTTGTGAACTTTTTGTTTTCAAATTTACAATTGAGTATGCAAATGTATTAGTCGTGTAAAAACTATTATAAATACAAATTCTGAAGTGGATACAGACATTATTAGCTGAGTATGCAAATGTATTAGACGTGTGAAAACTAATATAAATATAAATTCTGAAGTGGATTCAGGTATTATTAGCTGAGTTGTGAACTTTTTGTTTACAAATTTACAATTGAGTATGCAAACGTATTAGCCTTCTAAAAACTAATATAAGTACAAATTCTGCCGTGGATACATGCATTACTAGCGGAGTTGTGAACTTTTTGTTTACAAATTTACAATTGAGTATGCAAATGTATTAGCATTGTAAAAAATAATTTAAATATAAATTTTAAAGTGGATATATGTATGCATTATTATCTGAGTTGTGAACTTTTTGTTTTCAAATTTACAATTGAGTATGCAAATGTATTAGCCGTGTAAAAACTATTATAAATACAGATTCTGAAGTGGATACAGACATTATTAGCTGAGTATGCAAATGTATTAGCCTTCTAAAAACTAATATAAATATAAATTCTGAAGTGGATTCAGGCATTATTAGCTGAGTTGTGAACTTTTTGTTTACAAATTTACAATTGAGTATGCAAATGTATTAGCCGTGTAAAACTATTATAAATACAGATTCTGAAGTGGATACAGACATTATTAGCTGAGTATGCAAATGTATTAGCCTTCTAAAAACTAATATAAGTACAAATTCTGCCGTGGATACATGCATTATTAGCGGAGTTGTGAACTTTTTGTTTACAAATTTACAATTGAGTATGCAAATGTATTAGCCGTGTAAAAACTATTATAAATACAAATTCTGAAGTGGATACATGCATTAATAGCTGAGTTGTGAACTTTTTGTTTACAAATTTACAATTGAGTATGCAAATGTATTAGCCTTCTAAAAACTAATATAAGTACAAATTCTGCCGTGGATACATGCATTATTAGCGGAGTTGTGAACTTTTTGTTTACAAATTTACAATTGAGTATGCAAATGTATTAGCATTGTAAAAAATAATTTAAATATAAATTTTAAAGTGGATATATGCATTATTATCTGAGTTGTGAACTATTTGTTTTCAAATTTATAATTGAGTATGCAAATGTATTAGCCGTGTAAAAACTATTATAAATAATGATTCTGAAGTGGATACAGACATTATTAGCTGAGTATGCAAATGTATTAGACGTGTAAAAACTAATATAAATATAAATTCTGAAGTAGATTCAGGCATTATTAGCTGAGTTGTGAACTTTTTGTTTTCAAATTTACAATTGAGTATGCAAATGTATTAGCAGTGTAAAAATTATCATTAATACAAATTCTGAAGTGGATACAGACATTATTAGCTGAGTATGCAAATGTATTAGCCTTCTAAAAACTAATATAAGTACAAATTCTGCCGTGGATACATGCATTATTAGCGGAGTTGTGAACTTTTTGTTTACAAATTTACAATTGAGTATGCAAATGTATTAGCATTGTAAGAACTAATTTAAATATAAATTCTAAAGTGGATATATGCATTATTATCTGAGTTGTGCACTTTTTGTGTACAAATTTACAATTGAGTATGCAAATGTATTAGACGTGTAAAAACTAATATATATATAAATTCTAAAGTGGATATATGCATTATCATCTGAGTTGTGAACTTTTTGTTTACAAATTTACAATTGAGTATGCAAATGTATTAGCATTGTAAGAACTAATTTAAATATAATCTCTGCCGTGGATACATGCATTATTAGCGGAGTTGTGAACTTTTTGTTTACAAATTTACAATTGAGTATGCAAATGTATTAGCATTGTAAAAAATAATTTAAATATAAATTTTAAAGTGGATATATGCATTATTATCTGAGTTGTGAACTTTTTGTTTTCAAATTTACAATTGAGTATGCAAATGTATTAGCCGTGTAAAAACTATTAAAAATACAGATTCTGAAGTGGATACAGACATTATTAGCTGAGTATGCAAATGTATTAGACGTGTAAAAACTAATATAAATATAAATTCTGAAGTGGATTCAGGCATTATTAGCTGAGTTGTGAACTTTTTGTTTTCAAATTTACAATTGAGTATGCAAATGTATTAGTCGTGTAAAAACTATTATAAATACAAATTCTGAAGTGGATACAGACATTATTAGCTGAGTATGCAAATGTATTAGACGTGTGAAAACTAATATAAATATAAATTCTGAAGTGGATTCAGGTATTATTAGCTGAGTTGTGAACTTTTTGTTTACAAATTTACAATTGAGTATGCAAACGTATTAGCCTTCTAAAAACTAATATAAGTACAAATTCTGCCGTGGATACATGCATTACTAGCGGAGTTGTGAACTTTTTGTTTACAAATTTACAATTGAGTATGCAAATGTATTAGCATTGTAAAAAATAATTTAAATATAAATTTTAAAGTGGATATATGTATGCATTATTATCTGAGTTGTGAACTTTTTGTTTTCAAATTTACAATTGAGTATGCAAATGTATTAGCCGTGTAAAAACTATTATAAATACAGATTCTGAAGTGGATACAGACATTATTAGCTGAGTATGCAAATGTATTAGCCTTCTAAAAACTAATATAAATATAAATTCTGAAGTGGATTCAGGCATTATTAGCTGAGTTGTGAACTTTTTGTTTTCAAATTTACAATTGAGTATGCAAATGTATTAGCAGTGTAAAAATTATCATTAATACAAATTCTGAAGTGGATACAGACATTATTAGCTGAGTATGCAAATGTATTAGCCTTCTAAAAACTAATATAAGTACAAATTCTGCCGTGGATACATGCATTATTAGCGGAGTTGTGAACTTTTTGTTTACAAATTTACAATTGAGTATGCAAATGTATTAGCCGTGTAAAAACTATTATAAATACAAATTCTGAAGTGGATACATGCATTAATAGCTGAGTTGTGAACTTTTTGTTTACAAATTTACAATTGAGTATGCAAATGTATTAGCCTTCTAAAAACTAATATAAGTACAAATTCTGCCGTGGATACATGCATTATTAGCGGAGTTGTGAACTTTTTGTTTACAAATTTACAATTGAGTATGCAAATGTATTAGCATTGTAAAAAATAATTTAAATATAAATTTTAAAGTGGATATATGCATTATTATCTGAGTTGTGAACTATTTGTTTTCAAATTTATAATTGAGTATGCAAATGTATTAGCCGTGTAAAAACTATTATAAATAATGATTCTGAAGTGGATACAGACATTATTAGCTGAGTATGCAAATGTATTAGACGTGTAAAAACTAATATAAATATAAATTCTGAAGTGGATTCAGGCATTATTAGCTGAGTTGTGAACTTTTTGTTTTCAAATTTACAATTGAGTATGCAAATGTATTAGCAGTGTAAAAATTATCATTAATACAAATTCTGAAGTGGATACAGACATTATTAGCTGAGTATGCAAATGTATTAGCCTTCTAAAAACTAATATAAGTACAAATTCTGCCGTGGATACATGCATTATTAGCGGAGTTGTGAACTTTTTGTTTACAAATTTACAATTGAGTATGCAAATGTATTAGCATTGTAAGAACTAATTTAAATATAAATTCTAAAGTTGATATATGCATTATTATCTGAGTTGTGCACTTTTTGTTTACAAATTTACAATTGAGTATGCAAATGTATTAGACGTGTAAAAACTAATATAAATATAAATTCTAAAGTGGATATATGCATTATCATCTGAGTTGTGAACTTTTTGTTTACAAATTTACAATTGAGTATGCAAATGTATTAGCATTGTAAGAACTAATTTAAATATAAATTCTGCCGTGGATACATGCATTATTAGCTGAGATGTGAACTTTTTGTTTACAAATTTACAATTGAGTATGCAAATGTATTAGCATTGTAAGAACTAATTTAAATATAAATTCTGCCGTGGATACATGCATTATTTAGTCTTCTACTCCTTCTTTTTTGCCTTCTTCTTCGTTATTTAGTCTTCTACTCCTTCTTTTTTGCCTTCTTCTTCGTTATTTAGTCTTCTACTCCTTCTTTTTTGCCTTCTTCTTCGTTATTTAGTCTTCTACTCCTTCTTTTTTGCCTTCTTCTTCGTTATTTAGTCTTCTACTCCTTCTTTTTTGCCTTCTTCTTCGTTATTTAGTCTTCTACTCCTTCTTTTTTGCCTTCTTCTTCGTTATTTAGTCTTCTACTCCTTCTTTTTTGCCTTCTTCTTCGTTATTTAGTCTTCTACTCCTTCTTTTTGCCTTCTTCTTCGTTATTTAGTCTTCTACTCCTTCTTTTTTGCCTTCTTCTTCGTTATTTAGTCTTCTACTCCTTCTTTTTTGCCTTCTTCTTCGTTATTTAGTCTTCTACTCCTTCTTTTTTGCCTTCTTCTTCGTTATTTAGTCTTCTACTCCTTCTTTTTTGCCTTCTTCTTCGTTATTTAGTCTTCTACTCCTTCTTTTTTGCCTTCTTCTTCGTTATTTAGTCTTCTACTCCTTCTTTTTTGCCTTCTTCTTCGTTATTTAGTCTTCTACTCCTTCTTTTTTGCCTTCTTCTTCGTTATTTAGTCTTCTACTCCTTCTTTTTTGCCTTCTTCTTCGTTATTTAGTCTTCTACTCCTTCTTTTTTGCCTTCTTCTTCGTTATTTAGTCTTCTACTCCTTCTTTTTGCCTTCTTCTTCGTTATTTAGTCTTCTACTCCTTCTTTTTTGCCTTCTTCTTCGTTATTTAGTCTTCTACTCCTTCTTTTTTGCCTTCTTCTTCGTTATTTAGTCTTCTACTCCTTCTTTTTTGCCTTCTTCTTCGTTATTTAGTCTTCTACTCCTTCTTTTTTGCCTTCTTCTTCGTTATTTAGTCTTCTACTCCTTCTTTTTTGCCTTCTTCTTCGTTATTTAGTCTTCTACTCCTTCTTTTTTGCCTTCTTCTTCGTTATTTAGTCTTCTACTCCTTCTTTTTTGCCTTCTTCTTCGTTATTTAGTCTTCTACTCCTTCTTTTTTGCCTTCTTCTTCGTTATTTAGTCTTCTACTCCTTCTTTTTTGCCTTCTTCTTCGTTATTTAGTCTTCTACTCCTTCTTTTTTGCCTTCTTCTTCGTTATTTAGTCTTCTACTCCTTCTTTTTTGCCTTCTTCTTCGTTATTTAGTCTTCTACTCCTTCTTTTTTGCCTTCTTCTTCGTTATTTAGTCTTCTACTCCTTCTTTTTTGCCTTCTTCTTCGTTATTTAGTCTTCTACTCCTTCTTTTTTGCCTTCTTCTTCGTTATTTAGTCTTCTACTCCTTCTTTTTTGCCTTCTTCTTCGTTATTTAGTCTTCTACTCCTTCTTTTTTGCCTTCTTCTTCGTTATTTAGTCTTCTACTCCTTCTTTTTGCCTTCTTCTTCGTTATTTAGTCTTCTACTCCTTCTTTTTTGCCTTCTTCTTCGTTATTTAGTCTTCTACTCCTTCTTTTTTGCCTTCTTCTTCGTTATTTAGTCTTCTACTCCTTCTTTTTTGCCTTCTTCTTCGTTATTTAGTCTTCTACTCCTTCTTTTTTGCCTTCTTCTTCGTTATTTAGTCTTCTACTCCTTCTTTTTTGCCTTCTTCTTCGTTATTTAGTCTTCTACTCCTTCTTTTTTGCCTTCTTCTTCGTTATTTAGTCTTCTACTCCTTCTTTTTTGCCTTCTTCTTCGTTATTTAGTCTTCTACTCCTTCTTTTTTGCCTTCTTCTTCGTTATTTAGTCTTCTACTCCTTCTTTTTTGCCTTCTTCTTCGTTATTTAGTCTTCTACTCCTTCTTTTTTGCCTTCTTCTTCGTTATTTAGTCTTCTACTCCTTCTTTTTTGCCTTCTTCTTCGTTATTTAGTCTTCTACTCCTTCTTTTTTGCCTTCTTCTTCGTTATTTAGTCTTCTACTCCTTCTTTTTTGCCTTCTTCTTCGTTATTTAGTCTTCTACTCCTTCTTTTTTGCCTTCTTCTTCGTTATTTAGTCTTCTACTCCTTCTTTTTTGCCTTCTTCTTCGTTATTTAGTCTTCTACTCCTTCTTTTTTGCCTTCTTCTTCGTTATTTAGTCTTCTACTCCTTCTTTTTTGCCTTCTTCTTCGTTATTTAGTCTTCTACTCCTTCTTTTTTGCCTTCTTCTTCGTTATTTAGTCTTCTACTCCTTCTTTTTTGCCTTCTTCTTCGTTATTTAGTCTTCTACTCCTTCTTTTTTGCCTTCTTCTTCGTTATTTAGTCTTCTACTCCTTCTTTTTTGCCTTCTTCTTCGTTATTTAGTCTTCTACTCCTTCTTTTTGCCTTCTTCTTCGTTATTTAGTCTTCTACTCCTTCTTTTTTGCCTTCTTCTTCGTTATTTAGTCTTCTACTCCTTCTTTTTTGCCTTCTTCTTCGTTATTTAGTCTTCTACTCCTTCTTTTTTGCCTTCTTCTTCGTTATTTAGTCTTCTACTCCTTCTTTTTTGCCTTCTTCTTCGTTATTTAGTCTTCTACTCCTTCTTTTTTGCCTTCTTCTTCGTTATTTAGTCTTCTACTCCTTCTTTTTTGCCTTCTTCTTCGTTATTTAGTCTTCTACTCCTTCTTTTTTGCCTTCTTCTTCGTTATTTAGTCTTCTACTCCTTCTTTTTTGCCTTCTTCTTCGTTATTTAGTCTTCTACTCCTTCTTTTTTGCCTTCTTCTTCGTTATTTAGTCTTCTACTCCTTCTTTTTTGCCTTCTTCTTCGTTATTTAGTCTTCTACTCCTTCTTTTTTGCCTTCTTCTTCGTTATTTAGTCTTCTACTCCTTCTTTTTTGCCTTCTTCTTCGTTATTTAGTCTTCTACTCCTTCTTTTTGCCTTCTTCTTCGTTATTTAGTCTTCTACTCCTTCTTTTTTGCCTTCTTCTTCGTTATTTAGTCTTCTACTCCTTCTTTTTTGCCTTCTTCTTCGTTATTTAGTCTTCTACTCCTTCTTTTTTGCCTTCTTCTTCGTTATTTAGTCTTCTACTCCTTCTTTTTTGCCTTCTTCTTCGTTATTTAGTCTTCTACTCCTTCTTTTTTGCCTTCTTCTTCGTTATTTAGTCTTCTACTCCTTCTTTTTTGCCTTCTTCTTCGTTATTTAGTCTTCTACTCCTTCTTTTTTGCCTTCTTCTTCGTTATTTAGTCTTCTACTCCTTCTTTTTTGCCTTCTTCTTCGTTATTTAGTCTTCTACTCCTTCTTTTTTGCCTTCTTCTTCGTTATTTAGTCTTCTACTCCTTCTTTTTTGCCTTCTTCTTCGTTATTTAGTCTTCTACTCCTTCTTTTTTGCCTTCTTCTTCGTTATTTAGTCTTCTACTCCTTCTTTTTTGCCTTCTTCTTCGTTATTTAGTCTTCTACTCCTTCTTTTTTGCCTTCTTCTTCGTTATTTAGTCTTCTACTCCTTCTTTTTTGCCTTCTTCTTCGTTATTTAGTCTTCTACTCCTTCTTTTTTGCCTTCTTCTTCGTTATTTAGTCTTCTACTCCTTCTTTTTTGCCTTCTTCTTCGTTATTTAGTCTTCTACTCCTTCTTTTTTGCCTTCTTCTTCGTTATTTAGTCTTCTACTCCTTCTTTTTTGCCTTCTTCTTCGTTATTTAGTCTTCTACTCCTTCTTTTTTGCCTTCTTCTTCGTTATTTAGTCTTCTACTCCTTCTTTTTTGCCTTCTTCTTCGTTATTTAGTCTTCTACTCCTTCTTTTTTGCCTTCTTCTTCGTTATTTAGTCTTCTACTCCTTCTTTTTTGCCTTCTTCTTCGTTATTTAGTCTTCTACTCCTTCTTTTTTGCCTTCTTCTTCGTTATTTAGTCTTCTACTCCTTCTTTTTTGCCTTCTTCTTCGTTATTTAGTCTTCTACTCCTTCTTTTTTGCCTTCTTCTTCGTTATTTAGTCTTCTACTCCTTCTTTTTTGCCTTCTTCTTCGTTATTTAGTCTTCTACTCCTTCTTTTTTGCCTTCTTCTTCGTTATTTAGTCTTCTACTCCTTCTTTTTTGCCTTCTTCTTCGTTATTTAGTCTTCTACTCCTTCTTTTTTGCCTTCTTCTTCGTTATTTAGTCTTCTACTCCTTCTTTTTTGCCTTCTTCTTCGTTATTTAGTCTTCTACTCCTTCTTTTTTGCCTTCTTCTTCGTTATTTAGTCTTCTACTCCTTCTTTTTTGCCTTCTTCTTCGTTATTTAGTCTTCTACTCCTTCTTTTTTGCCTTCTTCTTCGTTATTTAGTCTTCTACTCCTTCTTTTTTGCCTTCTTCTTCGTTATTTAGTCTTCTACTCCTTCTTTTTTGCCTTCTTCTTCGTTATTTAGTCTTCTACTCCTTCTTTTTTGCCTTCTTCTTCGTTATTTAGTCTTCTACTCCTTCTTTTTGCCTTCTTCTTCGTTATTTAGTCTTCTACTCCTTCTTTTTTGCCTTCTTCTTCGTTATTTAGTCTTCTACTCCTTCTTTTTTGCCTTCTTCTTCGTTATTTAGTCTTCTACTCCTTCTTTTTTGCCTTCTTCTTCGTTATTTAGTCTTCTACTCCTTCTTTTTTGCCTTCTTCTTCGTTATTTAGTCTTCTACTCCTTCTTTTTTGCCTTCTTCTTCGTTATTTAGTCTTCTACTCCTTCTTTTTTGCCTTCTTCTTCGTTATTTAGTCTTCTACTCCTTCTTTTTTGCCTTCTTCTTCGTTATTTAGTCTTCTACTCCTTCTTTTTTGCCTTCTTCTTCGTTATTTAGTCTTCTACTCCTTCTTTTTTGCCTTCTTCTTCGTTATTTAGTCTTCTACTCCTTCTTTTTTGCCTTCTTCTTCGTTATTTAGTCTTCTACTCCTTCTTTTTTGCCTTCTTCTTCGTTATTTAGTCTTCTACTCCTTCTTTTTTGCCTTCTTCTTCGTTATTTAGTCTTCTACTCCTTCTTTTTTGCCTTCTTCTTCGTTATTTAGTCTTCTACTCCTTCTTTTTTGCCTTCTTCTTCGTTATTTAGTCTTCTACTCCTTCTTTTTTGCCTTCTTCTTCGTTATTTAGTCTTCTACTCCTTCTTTTTTGCCTTCTTCTTCGTTATTTAGTCTTCTACTCCTTCTTTTTTGCCTTCTTCTTCGTTATTTAGTCTTCTACTCCTTCTTTTTTGCCTTCTTCTTCGTTATTTAGTCTTCTACTCCTTCTTTTTTGCCTTCTTCTTCGTTATTTAGTCTTCTACTCCTTCTTTTTTGCCTTCTTCTTCGTTATTTAGTCTTCTACTCCTTCTTTTTTGCCTTCTTCTTCGTTATTTAGTCTTCTACTCCTTCTTTTTTGCCTTCTTCTTCGTTATTTAGTCTTCTACTCCTTCTTTTTTGCCTTCTTCTTCGTTATTTAGTCTTCTACTCCTTCTTTTTTGCCTTCTTCTTCGTTATTTAGTCTTCTACTCCTTCTTTTTTGCCTTCTTCTTCGTTATTTAGTCTTCTACTCCTTCTTTTTTGCCTTCTTCTTCGTTATTTAGTCTTCTACTCCTTCTTTTTTGCCTTCTTCTTCGTTATTTAGTCTTCTACTCCTTCTTTTTTGCCTTCTTCTTCGTTATTTAGTCTTCTACTCCTTCTTTTTTGCCTTCTTCTTCGTTATTTAGTCTTCTACTCCTTCTTTTTTGCCTTCTTCTTCGTTATTTAGTCTTCTACTCCTTCTTTTTTGCCTTCTTCTTCGTTATTTAGTCTTCTACTCCTTCTTTTTTGCCTTCTTCTTCGTTATTTAGTCTTCTACTCCTTCTTTTTTGCCTTCTTCTTCGTTATTTAGTCTTCTACTCCTTCTTTTTTGCCTTCTTCTTCGTTATTTAGTCTTCTACTCCTTCTTTTTTGCCTTCTTCTTCGTTATTTAGTCTTCTACTCCTTCTTTTTTGCCTTCTTCTTCGTTATTTAGTCTTCTACTCCTTCTTTTTTGCCTTCTTCTTCGTTATTTAGTCTTCTACTCCTTCTTTTTTGCCTTCTTCTTCGTTATTTAGTCTTCTACTCCTTCTTTTTTGCCTTCTTCTTCGTTATTTAGTCTTCTACTCCTTCTTTTTTGCCTTCTTCTTCGTTATTTAGTCTTCTACTCCTTCTTTTTTGCCTTCTTCTTCGTTATTTAGTCTTCTACTCCTTCTTTTTTGCCTTCTTCTTCGTTATTTAGTCTTCTACTCCTTCTTTTTTGCCTTCTTCTTCGTTATTTAGTCTTCTACTCCTTCTTTTTTGCCTTCTTCTTCGTTATTTAGTCTTCTACTCCTTCTTTTTTGCCTTCTTCTTCGTTATTTAGTCTTCTACTCCTTCTTTTTTGCCTTCTTCTTCGTTATTTAGTCTTCTACTCCTTCTTTTTTGCCTTCTTCTTCGTTATTTAGTCTTCTACTCCTTCTTTTTTGCCTTCTTCTTCGTTATTTAGTCTTCTACTCCTTCTTTTTTGCCTTCTTCTTCGTTATTTAGTCTTCTACTCCTTCTTTTTTGCCTTCTTCTTCGTTATTTAGTCTTCTACTCCTTCTTTTTTGCCTTCTTCTTCGTTATTTAGTCTTCTACTCCTTCTTTTTTGCCTTCTTCTTCGTTATTTAGTCTTCTACTCCTTCTTTTTTGCCTTCTTCTTCGTTATTTAGTCTTCTACTCCTTCTTTTTTGCCTTCTTCTTCGTTATTTAGTCTTCTACTCCTTCTTTTTTGCCTTCTTCTTCGTTATTTAGTCTTCTACTCCTTCTTTTTGCCTTCTTCTTCGTTATTTAGTCTTCTACTCCTTCTTTTTTGCCTTCTTCTTCGTTATTTAGTCTTCTACTCCTTCTTTTTTGCCTTCTTCTTCGTTATTTAGTCTTCTACTCCTTCTTTTTTGCCTTCTTCTTCGTTATTTAGTCTTCTACTCCTTCTTTTTTGCCTTCTTCTTCGTTATTTAGTCTTCTACTCCTTCTTTTTTGCCTTCTTCTTCGTTATTTAGTCTTCTACTCCTTCTTTTTTGCCTTCTTCTTCGTTATTTAGTCTTCTACTCCTTCTTTTTTGCCTTCTTCTTCGTTATTTAGTCTTCTACTCCTTCTTTTTTGCCTTCTTCTTCGTTATTTAGTCTTCTACTCCTTCTTTTTTGCCTTCTTCTTCGTTATTTAGTCTTCTACTCCTTCTTTTTTGCCTTCTTCTTCGTTATTTAGTCTTCTACTCCTTCTTTTTGCCTTCTTCTTCGTTATTTAGTCTTCTACTCCTTCTTTTTTGCCTTCTTCTTCGTTATTTAGTCTTCTACTCCTTCTTTTTTGCCTTCTTCTTCGTTATTTAGTCTTCTACTCCTTCTTTTTTGCCTTCTTCTTCGTTATTTAGTCTTCTACTCCTTCTTTTTTGCCTTCTTCTTCGTTATTTAGTCTTCTACTCCTTCTTTTTTGCCTTCTTCTTCGTTATTTAGTCTTCTACTCCTTCTTTTTTGCCTTCTTCTTCGTTATTTAGTCTTCTACTCCTTCTTTTTTGCCTTCTTCTTCGTTATTTAGTCTTCTACTCCTTCTTTTTTGCCTTCTTCTTCGTTATTTAGTCTTCTACTCCTTCTTTTTTGCCTTCTTCTTCGTTATTTAGTCTTCTACTCCTTCTTTTTTGCCTTCTTCTTCGTTATTTAGTCTTCTACTCCTTCTTTTTTGCCTTCTTCTTCGTTATTTAGTCTTCTACTCCTTCTTTTTTGCCTTCTTCTTCGTTATTTAGTCTTCTACTCCTTCTTTTTTGCCTTCTTCTTCGTTATTTAGTCTTCTACTCCTTCTTTTTTGCCTTCTTCTTCGTTATTTAGTCTTCTACTCCTTCTTTTTTGCCTTCTTCTTCGTTATTTAGTCTTCTACTCCTTCTTTTTTGCCTTCTTCTTCGTTATTTAGTCTTCTACTCCTTCTTTTTTGCCTTCTTCTTCGTTATTTAGTCTTCTACTCCTTCTTTTTTGCCTTCTTCTTCGTTATTTAGTCTTCTACTCCTTCTTTTTTGCCTTCTTCTTCGTTATTTAGTCTTCTACTCCTTCTTTTTTGCCTTCTTCTTCGTTATTTAGTCTTCTACTCCTTCTTTTTTGCCTTCTTCTTCGTTATTTAGTCTTCTACTCCTTCTTTTTTGCCTTCTTCTTCGTTATTTAGTCTTCTACTCCTTCTTTTTTGCCTTCTTCTTCGTTATTTAGTCTTCTACTCCTTCTTTTTTGCCTTCTTCTTCGTTATTTAGTCTTCTACTCCTTCTTTTTTGCCTTCTTCTTCGTTATTTAGTCTTCTACTCCTTCTTTTTTGCCTTCTTCTTCGTTATTTAGTCTTCTACTCCTTCTTTTTTGCCTTCTTCTTCGTTATTTAGTCTTCTACTCCTTCTTTTTTGCCTTCTTCTTCGTTATTTAGTCTTCTACTCCTTCTTTTTTGCCTTCTTCTTCGTTATTTAGTCTTCTACTCCTTCTTTTTTGCCTTCTTCTTCGTTATTTAGTCTTCTACTCCTTCTTTTTTGCCTTCTTCTTCGTTATTTAGTCTTCTACTCCTTCTTTTTTGCCTTCTTCTTCGTTATTTAGTCTTCTACTCCTTCTTTTTTGCCTTCTTCTTCGTTATTTAGTCTTCTACTCCTTCTTTTTTGCCTTCTTCTTCGTTATTTAGTCTTCTACTCCTTCTTTTTTGCCTTCTTCTTCGTTATTTAGTCTTCTACTCCTTCTTTTTTGCCTTCTTCTTCGTTATTTAGTCTTCTACTCCTTCTTTTTTGCCTTCTTCTTCGTTATTTAGTCTTCTACTCCTTCTTTTTTGCCTTCTTCTTCGTTATTTAGTCTTCTACTCCTTCTTTTTTGCCTTCTTCTTCGTTATTTAGTCTTCTACTCCTTCTTTTTTGCCTTCTTCTTCGTTATTTAGTCTTCTACTCCTTCTTTTTTGCCTTCTTCTTCGTTATTTAGTCTTCTACTCCTTCTTTTTTGCCTTCTTCTTCGTTATTTAGTCTTCTACTCCTTCTTTTTTGCCT